>NC_046986.1:9808109-9905130 GCF_009769545.1 Cyclopterus lumpus
GGCTTTGATTACAATGGGCTGATTTAGACCCCCCACCCCCCATCCCACCCCCCAGTAATGCCATTCACAGGGCGGACAAAAGCGGCCTTTGGAGGATACCTTACACTTCACCTGGACTGAGGAGCAGGAAAAGAAAAGATAACCATCTTGTTCATCTCATCAAGAACTACAGCCGCGATTCTCTTCCGTTTAATCCGAATACGCTTTATTGTAGTCCTTTGCTCAACATGTGAACAGTAGCAATAGGTTGAAGTACATAACGGAGGTTAAAGAAAACACAAAACATACAAATTCCATAAGAGTTAGTTAAAAACGTTTTTTTTCTTCTGCTGCTGCACATGATACGAGGAGTGGGAGGGTGGGGGCTCGAGACATGATAAACCCCACGAATAAACTTCCACCTGCATCTAAATTGGAACTGTTTCACCGTTTAGAGGGGAGAGGGAAAAGAATAAGGTATGATGACTCAAACCCACTGAACTTGAATATCCTTTTCAAAATAAATTACATCCTCTACGTTTCATGTGCAAAAAAAAATTACAGAACTAGTCTTGTCCTTTTTAAAATTGTCTGGGTCACCATAGATTCCACTAAACAATAAATATTACAGACATCTATAAAACGGTTTAAAAACTCAGAATATACATGGCATTTCTAGTGAAATGCGTAGGTTCCTGGCCCTATCTCAAACACTAAGCCTATAACGGCAAATAAACTAGAGTCGTTTTTATCTGTACACATTTACAGTCGTTCAAGAGGCGAGAACTGTTGTGACAAATCCTCCTTGACCCCTGAATTACAGCCCATTAGCCTACAAACTTATCTGGGAGGAAATCCTGTGATTAACGTGACCGTGGTATATGCTGCCCTTGATTCCAACAGGTTAGTCTAAGCAGGTGCAACTTGCAAAAAAATAGAAATCGAAGAGTGTACCTTTCAAAATGGGGTTTTTTTTCTTCACAAAATGCTCTGATACACTTCCCCCTCAAATGTGTGCATTTTTTTTTTGCCATCCTTTAGTCCTGTCCCTCCGGGCTGTGAGAGGTGATGGCTGGGTAAGAATAGATTAGAGAGTTCTCTAAATAAGCAGTACCTTAGATAAAGGCATTAATCAATATACATACACATGTGATATCTGAGACGACGAGCACTTCATCACATGTACAAGTTTGTGCATGCATAATAAAACTCTTGCATGAATAGTGTTTTTCTTTTCTTTTCTTATTCTTCTTCTTCTTCTTTTTGTTTGTTTGTTTTAGTTTTCACATTTCTCATTTTTTAGAAGTCCAAAGCGGGCCTATCATAACGCCGCCGCATATGCAGGGTACGGTTCAAGTTGAGGTTTTCCCATCCCGGGGAGCAGGATGTATGCTAAGGGCGGCTGGAGTCCTGCGGAGGGCCAGCCCGTACAGTTACAAGGGATTACGTAGCCCGGGTTTCCAGGGGACGGGTGTGAGTGAGTGTGGCCGTGCGTCCCACCGCCGGTCCCGGTGAAAGCCGCGGAGCCACCCGGCGGGTAGCCCAACGGAGACGCGTACGGAAACGAATGCGGGGAAAGCTCAGTCATCTTGGATCCCAGGTCGAAAAAGGAATAGGGGTTCGACATGGCCGGGTTGAAGAACACCCTCGCAGCCGCGGCCGCCGCAGCCGCCGCCGCCTTGTCGTGGTGTCCGATGATGGACTCGGAAAGTGATCCCACGGAAAGCCCATTGACTTTGAGTGCGTCGTGCTCCCCGAGATTATAGGGCACGGGGAAAGAAAACTTATCTTTTTTCATCAGAGTCTTGGGCTTCCGCCTCGGTCTGTATTTATAGTCGGGGTGTTCCTTCATGTGCATCGCTCGCAGTCGTTTGGCTTCGTCGATGAACGGCCTCTTCTCGGACTCCGTGAGAAGTTTCCACTCGGCTCCTAATCTCTTGCTGATCTCGGAGTTGTGCATTTTCGGGTTCTCCTGAGCCATTTTTCTGCGCTGGGCTCTGGACCAAACCATGAAAGCGTTCATCGGGCGTTTGACGTGATCCATTGGTTTAGACATGTTGGCACAAACTCCCTGGAAAAAAACAACACAAAAAAAACAACACAAAAAACAAGTGAAAAATAAGTTTTTAGGTATAAATGACTTGCACAATCAGAACATAACACACACGGAAACCCCTTTAAAGAAGTTCACTTCTACTCATTTAAGCTTCACATCAACATGCCGGCGTGTCTTTTGGCGACTTACCCAAGACTTCAGTTCCTCATCCCACTGATGAATATCTTCAGTAAAGTACAAGTGGCGACGTCCTTATGAATGCTCAACTTATGTTTTCTGCTTCATGGTGGCATCCACCGGGGATACGCCTTTAGCAACAACAACAACAAAAAAAAGGAGAAGGAGAAGAAGAAGAAGAAGAAGAAAAAGAAGAAAAAAAACAACCCCGCTGTCTCGTTTCCCTCGTGTCGCCCGAGACTGTCAACCAGCACTCAGCAGCAGCGTTCACGCAAGTGGATGACAACTCCGACTTGCCCCATGTGAAATACAGGCTCGTGTGGCAGGTAGTGAAAGTGCCACTGGCGCATGCGCAGTTGGCGCCGAGCGCGTAGACGGATTTGCTGAACGATTTAAAATCCCACCCTGTTTGAAGGGGGAAACGCATCTCATATATCTGTATTTATTATGTAAGGGTTGTTGACCTCGGTGTTCTTTTGAGTCGTTAGTATTATGTTTTGGAAACGTGAATTCCAACGACAAACTGTTTCTCAACCGGATTGTTCAGTTCAATTACAGTGATTATTATGACCCTGTTTATTTAGGTGACCGCACCTGAACTTATACCTGACATGTACGAGAACTCTCACGAACGCACACATGACATCGGTTTGGGACTGCAGCGTGGCAGGTGCACGCGTTTGTTGGAAGTTCGAACTTGAATCGGAGCCATCAAACACGCACGCGCTCTCCATTATTTCACACATTTCTCACGACACGCGTAATCGCCTCTTCCTCCGTTTGTTTATTCGACCATCAGCCCCGGTTGAATCTGCCGGTGTCTCCACTTTGTCACCTCTCATCCCTCAGCGGTGTCATGCCTGCCCCCCCCCCCCCCCCCCCCTCCCCCCTCCCCCGTGGGTGGCACTGCCATAGACAAGTAGGGTGTAAGACGACAAGAGAGGTAAAGAATGTCTTCTTTAATTTTTCTGATATTGTGGTATTTGTCAAATACTGAGACGGTCTGAAGTGTTTCTAATCGCGCTTGGTGAAATTAATTACTTTCCTGAAATCCCCCTTTTCACTTTCACTTCAAAGGACTTTCCCAAGGGCAGCGAATCGACAACTGAAATTAGGTTGTCGAATATTCAACTAAGCAATTACAGTTATCTGCAGGACTTGTTGAGTAAATTGTAGGTTTAAGTGGTTTGTTCTCGCACCTTCCCCGTTGTACATAATTATATATATACAAAAAGGGAAATGGAGAAGGGCTGTATCGAACAATATTACAAATGAGGAATTAGGGTACAGGTCGAGCTTTTAAATTAGGATATAAATGGATGTCAAATTCAATTCACTGTACTGTTGTTCTTTTTTCAACGCTTTAGCCTAATCTAAGTACAGTTTGCACAATATATAATTGTTATTATTATTTGTTTTATTATTTGTATTATTATCAAATAAAATATGGCACAAATAATTGGGCTATGCTTTAAAAAGAAAAAATGCCAAGAGCGGATTATCGACAGGCATGGAGAAGTTGCGTTGTTCCAAAAGTGATGCGCAATTTCCAAGAGCGCCCTTTCTTGATTGCTGCAGTTCGAGCTCGTTTGAAATGTTCTGTTAACAAGGACTCGGGCTTGTTTTATTGCGCCGCAGCAGATGATCTCACTTGAGGCATCGCTCTTTTGTCTCAAGCAGGAAACCCGACGAGGTGGAGATGATCCTCGCCAAGCGGACCAGATGAGAGACAAACCCATGCTGCCTTAAACGGAGTCGCAGCATCTCTCATCACCGAGCGCTCCCTTTTGTCGGCTTGTCATTCACCTCCACAACATTACTGCAATGAAGCGCTCCACTCACTCCGCACGAGCACCATGCCTCTTCATGAACACAAAACGGGCAAAAAAAAAAAAAAAATTGCTATGAATTATATGAATAAGTTACGGTGGAAAAGTTCTTATCGGGAGGTGACGGTTACAGAGGTGTGCAATCCAGTGTCTGCACAGATGCTTTTTCACTGACTCCCTGTGCAAGATGGCATGATGCTTTTTTTTATTTTTTTTATTTCTCTCTGCGTGTTTGTTTTATTATTATTATTTAGTTTGATTGTTTGACAATAGAGATAAATACCTCCCCGCTCCCTGAGCAAGGCCTCTGTTTTTTTTATATGTTGGGGGATTTCAGATGATGCAAGGGGCCTATTGAGCCTGTATTGACGGGAACAGGCGCAGCCATGCAGCGTGTTTTCCAATTTATCAAAATGTCAAGATTTTTTTTTTGTATTACACAAAACAGCTTAGTATTTTCAGACTGGGAGGAAAAAAAACATTTAATTATTCAGTTTAGTAATTTATTAAAGATGTGATAAAAAGAAGCATAAACTGCAACAACAAATCAGTCTGTTTCACCCCCACCCTCCCTCTTTTACCTCAGCCTGGGTCCTGGAAATAACACTTAAATAATTCAAGATGAGTTAGTGAGAGTGGGAGAATTACCTGCCGATAAAGCTCCGGTCCAGCCTCTGAGACGGAGCCAGCACTCCCACCTCACAGCACACTGATGATAAGACTGAATAGAAAAATATCATGCAAATAGAAGGCAGACAGCAGCAACAACAAGCCCATGGGGACATATTCCTACCCGGAGAGATCGCACACAGTTCACTCTAAAGTGCTAAAGCCATCACTCTGAAATAGGAGCCCCTGGAGGTGCAAGAATCTTCCTGATAGCGCCAAACAGTTTATTCTGCTCAACACTCCACTAACTCTGAGAAGTAGCACGACACATTATAGAGAGAGCTGATGAATATCCCTGGATAATCCCATACTACATAAAAAGCCATCATCTATAAGGTATATCGTATAGACTGCATACTTTACCTCATTTTTCTGTTTCTAAGTGTTAAGTGTCCACTGTTGGAGGTGTAGGCAGAGGAATCAAATGTCAAAATGAACTGATGTCAAGGGAACACAAGTTGACCTCTCGCTATCAGATTGCTTTTCTTTGACTGGTTAAAAAAAAAAAAAAAAGTGTGCATGGGTAAACAACAGTATCTTCTGTTTGCCACTTCAAACCCCAGAGTGGAGAGTATTTACAGCCACATGAAAGTTTGCTCATTATTGGGGAGGTTGAGAAGAAAGGGAGAGGGAGGGGTCCTGATTGTGTACCTGATGTGGTTTCTTTCTGCTTGTCTGATCACAGCTCTGCTGGATCTTCCCCTTCCTTTTCAGCTCTGGAGCTCCCATGCAGGCCGGGAACACGGCAGAAGCTGTAAATGCACCTCACGGTAAAAAGGTAGTCATCTCTTTTTAATCTGAGGATTTTTATTAATCATTACAACATGCCAATTGCTCCACTTTTTTTTTACAGCCAATGTTCAGATTAAGGATTTATGGTGGAGATAAACAGCACAAATCTGGGCCAATATATTTCATTAGTTTTGCTTAAAAAAACCCATTTAAAACCACGACTGGCATCATATTACTGACGCTTTAAGGAGAGATAAATATAATATTGTTTCAAACATAATTACTGTGTACTGTCAGTCGACTCTTTTCATTGTGTAACCTATTTTTATTAATCATTGGCAGAGATAAATTCCATTTGCGGAAGATGAAGACAAAGGTATTCGTATTTTTAAAAAAAACATTTCTGAAGAAGGAAACAAAATCTAGAAATTGTGAATACATTTTCAAGCAAAGCAAACATGTTTCCTACAACAGTGTTTCCTGCATGACGTGGAGAGTATTGAAAGTCAATTTGTCACTATCACACGCCATTAGCTGAGAATCTTATCTTAAGTGAGCCTTTGATAAAGTGCTAATGACAAACAGTTTAGCGTTGTAAAGGATCCAATTGATTACTATTTAAAGATGATTGCATTTAGATTAGAAGTAATTTTTTCTAATGAGGTTTCTTTACAGCTTCCACAATACGTAGAAAATATGCTTAAGTGCAAGGCAATATAATGATCGGATTGGTAAAGAGACAATGCCGACCTCAGCATCACTTCAAATGAGTCACATAAAACGTCTGAATAAATACATAATTAATGTGAATAAAGTTAATATTTTTTTGTGGTTTAAATATGTGACCTATTTTGAACGTTGTGTTCTCAAAATATATTCAATAAGTGCCAAATTAGTTGTGCAGTTCTTTAATCATTCTAATTATACAGTCTTTATTGCTCCTTAGGGCAGACTTTCGTGTCTTTGTCTCAGTGGGAATTATTTTGGTGAAGAACCAAAATATTTACTCAACCACAACCTAAATATTACGCATATCAAGAGGAATTGAGAAATAATCCTCTCATAGAGCACAGTATTAACTTAATCACATTAGTGCAAATACTATTGATAGTGGTCATGATCCCCAGTGAGGGAATCTGTAATTCACAATAAAACAGCCATACAAGAACACACTGTGTATTAAAGGCTGGGGAGTGGGACAGGCAAATGGCCCTGGGGATTAGGTGTGTGTGTGTGCGTGTGTTTGTGTGTGTGTGTGCGTGTGTGTGTGCGCGTGTGTGTGCGCGTGTGTGTGTGTGTGTTCAATGAGAGGAAAGAGGGAGGAAAGAGGAGTGATTGTCAGTTCAATCTTCGAGGACCTGAACTGACAGATACAACAAACTTTGAAAGCACATTATGGAAGGAGAATGGCAACAAAGAAGGATGTGGAGTCCGCGAGGTTGATAAGACCTTCATCTTTAAACCTCCGCTTGTCAAAGTATTATATGTAATCTCACACTGCAGAATATCTCCACACCCCGAGGGGCAAACAAAACAGCAGCGGCAATCAAACGACTTCGGCGATCATTAAAAAAATATCCTTGTGAAAAGTCCGATTTTTAAACTCTGATTGCCCCCCCCCCCCACTCCCCTGTGGGGCACATGTTTAGCTTAAACCTTCCACATCTTCTCTGTCGCAGAACCCTGTGGTTCAAATCCACAGATACTTGTTTCCCTCCAGGCACCGAGATGACTTTTCCCATGATAGACTATTTTGAACCATTTAGCGGATACATTATCGCTGGCCTTTCTTCCTCATTATATTCCTCTTATCGCCACAGCATCGCTGCAAAGCCCCAAATAGAGAGTTGTAATTACCAAGACTGCCACCTGATAGCAGCCCTTCTATCAGCTTTATCATTCCAGGTCCTGCTAACTCATCACGGGGACAGAGGGAAGAAAAGGCCTGCTTGTGGCACAGCTCGCCACAGATAGCTCATCTCTCCGATACATTTATAGTTCCAGTTGGGATCAGAGAAAACTGATGCACCAAGGCATTTTTTTTATCCACCCTTTTCCCTTCAACCCCACAAAGACTGCTCTCTCTCAGTCCTCTCCTAGTCTCTCGCTCTTTATGTGGAGGCTGAATTGAAGCCGCTTCGCAAACAAAAAGTGATCCAATCTCCTTGAACCCGTGGCAGCACAGCAACATGCTATTTGGGCTTTCATAGTGTGCCATCGTCCTTCAGAAGAGAGGGAAAAAAACTCTAGAGAGAGACTTCTTCTTTAACATTGCACACAAAACATTTGTATAAAAGTTGACAGCATTGTGCTTCCGGCTTATTGACCACCTTTGACCCCTATTGCACGTTTCCCTGTTATGAATAGGAGATGAAGAACTGAATGTAAGAATTTTTGTTCATCCGGGTTGAATGAACAAAAGGTGAAAACACACACACAAAAAAATGGTTGGAATTGAAGGTCAAGACTTATTCAAATCAACAGCCTTTTTCAATGAACAGATCGGCAATAATTAAAGGGGAAATTTAAATATGATCAAATCAAATTGCAAAGCAGTTAAAAGTATTCACAAGTCTGCCATAAGATGACCTCTGAGTTTGTTAATTTAGCTTCTGTGTAAATCATTGTCTGTTAGACTTCACAGTCAAGCTAAAAGTGTTAAATGAAAAACAGGCTAAGTAAAAATGACATCAAAGAAAGAGGGAAAATAAAACTGATATTTTAATTAAGTTTGCACCAGAACACCGACCTTGGCAGTCGGGACCAAACAATGATGTGAATGAGTTTCAGCGAACATTATTTAAACACTAATTTGAGATGTGTTCTGAGGAGTTTGGGGAATGTGGTGGACATCTATTAAAGTGACTTGAGTCTCAAATGGTCATACGAATGTTATTCAAGATGATGTGTCTTCATTCTGTCTTTGTCTTACTTCTTAACCACATGTGAATGTAGAGGGTCACTCTGTAAAAGGTCTTTAAAAATCCTCGCACCACTCTCGCCAGTCTATTATTATTAGGAGTGTAATTACCTGACGATTCGTAGTGCGTGTCTGCATTTGCATGACGCATTCACAAACCTGCATATTTTCTTTTCTTCCTTTCATTGTGCGTGTCACCGTGCTCCTCTCTATCACTTGTAACAATGAAAGGGCCTTTGTGCGTCTACTCATCAGTATGTCAAAGAAGCAGCCTGAGTGACTGTGACCTCCATCAAATGGGAAAATTCTGAGGATGCATTGGAACTCTATGGTTCCCATGGCCTGAGTGCCTTCTGACAGATGGACTCTAACGCAGCCTGAAAGGACAAATCAATCTTATTTCAGGAGATTAAGTGACCAAGATAATAACCATGTCATTGAGAGAGAAAAGTCCCACTTTTTCAAAAGAGCGAAATAAATGAATTCCTGCAGATGGCTCATTGTTGCGGCCGATTGTCACATCTCTAGGTGAGCCCTTTAACGGCAATGTTGTCTGACAAAAAACATGTGGCCATTCCAACAACTGGTTATTATTACACATAACAGGGGGGAAACTTGTGACATTTGCGCCGCGTTTCGCCGTATCTGAACACCTGTGTGCGTACATGTGTTTTCTAAGCACCGGCTTGAATGACAATATGATCAATGGGAGGGCAAGTGTCCTGTCAGCACGTCCTGTTCGGCGGTGGGCGGCGAGGGGGAGGGGGGCGGTGACAGTGGCTGTCTCAGGTGATCTCATTATTTGATGGACACCGCAGCGGAGAGGCCGTATTCATAGCTTCTCCTGGCGTCGCTCGCTTAATCAGGCCATTACTCATGCAGAGCAGCGGGGGGCACTTATAGGAAATATTGATCACATTTTGACAGAGTATTCTCCCCTCTCCATAATCAGCAATGCATTACTGCCACTGACGCCGATTCCGTGCACACGCGACAACATCATCAGTTGCCGTTGCAGAGGGGCTACACTTATCAGCATTCCAGAGCAGGCAGCCTGTATTTTGTGTGTTAAGATGTTTGCCTAATGATTTGAACTAATCTGTTTATTTCCAATGTTTATCTAAGCAGCCTGTGAGGGATGGGATAGTACAGCACGGAGCACAGCTTTTCAAAATCAAAGACTTCAAAGCGTTAATCGTCTGCGTGAAGATTAATGAATTACTCTTACGAATGCTCCTCTCAGTTTTCACTCATGCAGTTTTATTTTTTTATGTGTGTGGATAGAGTCAATACGCGTGCCGAGCCTCTTTATAGCCAACCCAAAGGCCAGGACCCTTTATGAGTTAGATCATCGTCCCATGGGACTCCGCTAAAGATACTGTGACATGCCTAAAGAGCAAAGCTCCAGCGGGGGCCCCCAAGGGCCGTTTGCATTTGGCAGGACAAGCCAAAAGTATCTTCTCTTTCCAAATTAAGCCTTGCCAAGGGTCAAGTGAAATCAATATGTTAATCCATAAATTGTCCAGTGTGATAATTACTAAGAGGAGCTGTAATTACAGAAGACATTAATTCACCTCTTGGATTTTGTGCCAGGGGAGTTTCACCCAGCCTTGATTCATCTGGAGACAAACAATTCAAGGAGGAAGCGTCCCCTATTTCTTTAAAGCAGTGGTCGATTCTTTTAGGAACAGTAGGTGCACACAAGCTCTCAGTCAAAGCACTTTTGGATATGCTGAGGGATTGTTTGAAGGTCTTTGAACCCCTGTGTAGTCAGCTCCAGGGTTCCTACATTGATCAGTCAGTGATGACAAAGGTTTCACAAAATACACACTTGTTCTCTCCGACAATGTGTCTCGGGTATTTACATAATAATAATATAAAAAATCTATACGGGCTATTAAGGGATAAAACCTTGATGTCCTCAGCTAAAGACACATGGCGCGCCATACAAAAGCCACAGTGCATTAATAGGGCGACAACCTGTATACATTTTGATCTTTTTTCTTCCCAGCCACTTTGAGGCATGGCACAAACATTGCTCAGGCATTCTTTTCGAAACCCCAGGTTGCAGCTGGTCTGCCACTCGCTGTGCACTGCCAAGTGCAAGAAATGGGTCTCTTTTATCAGGATGGAGCAAATCTGGGCTAATGTGTCTGGTAGAGAGTGTCCCAGGGAGCCCCGGTCTCCCATTCTTTGGCCATTCTTTTCACTTTTCTCCTCTCCTGCACTTGGGATAATTGCAGTTTAATTGGGTGACAAGAAATGAAAACTGTGTCCACATTATCTAGGATTATCTCTTTTTCCTCCAGCCTGCCATCAATTCAAAGAAGCCCATTTATCAGCACAGGGAAGCTGATGCTTGGTCAGCGGAGGAGAGGCTTTGAGCACCAGTTAGCAAAAAGAAGAGAGAAAGAGGCTGGGAGCAATGGGGGAGGGGGGGGGGGGGGGGGGGGGGCTGGCAGCTAAGAAAAATACTCTTTGGATCTTATCGCAACCGTACATTCATCTTCAAGATGCAAATATTGTGCACAATCAATAAAAAATACAATAATACTATTCTAGAGGATGATTTCTCCCAAAAAAAGAAATATACTGTATATTAAAAATACATATTTATCTGTTCTGCCATTGTCAGTTCCCCAAACTCAAATTCAACAGTGACAGCTTTGAATACTTGAGTTTAATTATCCAGAAACATTTCCCAAAACCTACATCTCACCACTGTAGCAACCTGGACAAAACGTGTTAATGAATACCAATAAATTCCCCGGGCATTGTGGCTTGGATGTGCGTTATAGTCAACTTCATTCATCTCCTCTGCATTCTTGAATCCTTCACGGCAAGGTTATAAACATTGAGTCATACTCAGTCCAGCCGTAGCTCACCTTCATTTTTGTTTGAGCTGTACTCAACCCTAAAAGCCTCTTTCAGGATGCATGAATGCACTTCATTTTCTCTCTGGGAACTTTGCTCTGATAGCTGAAAAAAGGAAGGTTGTTTAGAGAAGGAAGGAGAGACAATGAGGGGGAAATGAAAGCTTTTAGATTCCATTATGAGCATCTCTATTCTTTTCAGCTGTACATTTTCTTAATACGCTTCTCAGTCGCTCAAGCACAATTCTAAATGGGTTTCGCATCAGAGCTATGGTAAAACAGGAAATACTAGAAAAGTTATAGAGAAGTATTCTGGGGGAGGATCAGGGTAAAGAGAGCAGATCAGAAAACAGCTTCATTAATACCTTGCACTTTCATCTACTTCTGCACAGAAGTAGATGAAAGAAAAGAGACCTTGCCAATGCACTACATACATGCCTATTCAGTCTCAGGTGCAACATTTAAGATGGCCTGATCATTTGGTGGAAAGAGCAGGCTTTGTGTAGCACTAAAGCATGAAAATCTGCTGTACAATGACCAAGCTGGAGTGCCTTCCACTCTGAATGCAACGGGGGACCTACTCTAAACACAATACGTTTGAAGGTTACAGGATGTATTGTGTGCATGTGTGTGTGTGTGAATGTGAGTCTGCGTGTGTGTGCATATGCATGTGTTGCACATTAGGGTTAGAGAAAATACAATGTAAATAACAAAATAAGAAATACTACCAATACAACTTGTAGATAAAAAGTAGTCTTGCTCGGTGTGTAGGAAACTATGAACAACTTTAGAATCATGATACAAAGTTGGATCATATTAGCGTTAATGCCAGTTAGCGGTATTTGTCCAACCCAAACGTGATGTTTTTGGATCATTTTCCAGACTGTTCTCTTCAAATATTTAATAAAAAAACAAACCGTTTTTGAGATGATTTGGGAACTTATGGGCTTGAATCCAAACTATACCTTTTGACTTTTAGCTTATGGCTTATGAATTCCGCAAAGGGGCAGTAGCAAGGTTTGTGATGTCCTAGAGGATATTGAGAGGTGAATTACATCATGGTTTTTTTGGTAATGCTCTTTTACTTACTGTGTTGTGACCTCTTGAAGAAACGGTGTACATTCTGTAATTACTTCTATCGAGGTTTAATGAATATCAGGTGCATTTTACAGCTGCGATTCTAAGAGTTGATACCTGACACCTGGTTCAGAATCAAGGCTATGCAGGAATATGGTTGTGGTGAATGGCGGCCACATTTATCCAGGCGGTGTTAATAATGTTTTACGCAGGGCAGCAGTATAAAATTGCTTCAGCCAGGTCAGCTCAGGGAGCAGTTTGTCTAATCAGAGTGCAAATAAGGTTTGATCACTGTCCAGTCTAATCTGGCCCACAAGCAGCATTTACAGCACTAAATCAAGCATCGGGGAAGCTGCAGGTGCTGCCTCGCTGACAGGCCTCCCCCCCCCCCCCCGGGGGCCCTGAGCTGGGGAATAAACAGCAAATAAATGGCAGTGCTGGGAGAGCGATGAGCTGATTAACTCACTGCAGGGCAGTTTCTCATTATCCCCTTAACCCAGACGGAGACCTACCCAATCTTACACCCTGTCTCACTTACAGTAGAACGCTGTCCTGCGTCAGCCCGGCTGACATTGTCTGGTTTATACTTACAGTGAGATAGAGTCTGTATAGATGATGCATAAAAAAGTGAGAATATGTGGGTGTATTTGTGTGAGGGCGTGTGGATGTGCTAGCAGTGTCAGTGTGTGTGTGTGTGTGTGTGTGTGTGTGTGTGTGTGTGTGTGTGTGTAGGTGTGTGTGTGTGTGTGTGTGTATGTGCGTGTGTGTGTGCTGTGTGGTCCATCTCTGGGGAGACTGCTAATGTGTCAGCTCCATGGCTCATTTCTTTCAATTACAGCGGCTGGACTAGGAGAGCCCACCAGCGGTCCACTGACAGCTCCATATGGGTCCCATCACCGCTTATCACAGGCCACTCGTGGATAATTCATTTACCCTTCATTGAATATGACATATTACCATCAACAAAAGCAGTTATATATCACACAATTCACACATTGTTAATTAAGAGCAGGTTATCATGACAGTCATTTTAGATGCAAAATTATTCTATTCAAACAGAGGTGGAATTATTTATCTGAGCTACAGAAGAGCCTTTTATGATTTACCACAAAAAAAACTGGGGAAATAAACCAGGAATAATGGGATTTTCAAATAATGGATTTCCTATTCAAAGTTTTTACGCAAGTGCAAAAACTGTATTCAAATAAAAGGAAAGTCACATTGTAATTGTCTCTGAGATTGTTTTCAGAGAAAAACGAGATTGTTCTATTATAAAATGTTGATTTAGCATGTCACCTGAATATAAAGCATCCTCAGACATACTTTGAAATGAGCTGCACTGTTTTCAATTGTTCCTCCCCCTGTGGTTTCAAAGTGAATTAATTAACATGATACAGAAATAGGTAGAATACAAATGTTGGAGCCCTCACTTTATGCCCGGGTATCCCTTTGTTCCCCTTTATTGTACCAAATTATTTAATTGGGTCTCTCTGATTGTGCACATACACAGGAAGGAACACAGGCCATTGTTAGCTTCCATACAAGCCACAATACGGTATCAAATTCAATTCCCATCAAAACGGCAGGCAGCTGTAGAGCCCACAGCGGCCCCGGAGATTAATGAAGATCTGCATCAAGCCAAAGCGCTGGTCTGAGATGGGAGATTTCTCCCAAATAAAAGACCCCTTCACCAAGAACAAAGGGGGCCCTGAAAAGCAACGGGATGTTTTGAGAGGATGAAATAAATCAAAACAAAGACTGGAGTTTGGTGTGTGGGGGCAGCTCTGAAATAAACCTTTTGATTCACTTAAATCAGCTGAAATAGTTTAAATATTAAATTCCAACCTCAATATCTGACATGAGATTAAATAAATACAGATGTAAATACTTATTTTCCATACATTACCGGACTGTTGTATCATATAATATGAATCTACAAACAGCGCAAAAAAAGGGAATGATTTTGGGGCAGAAATGCTATCTCTAAAATCACGAGTTGGGTTTTTAAATGACATTGTGTAGGTACGAATGGGTTGTGAAGAAAAACATGTTACTCACTGCCAAAATCAAAACAAGTCACGGTTCACCTTGATCGGCTCTGTGTTGATCAAAGCACGAGGGACTAACAAGCAATGACTGAGGGTCTGGAGCGAATTAATACACAGCCTCTCTTTTTGTTTTTACAAATAACAGTCATCTGAGGAGATGCAATTCAAGTGTGTGACTGGATTTCTTCTCCTCACTCGCTTTGTACGAGCTGCAACAACTGGATGACTCGTTCTTTGAATGTAGCGTGTCGACAGGTGGTCTCTTTTACATTACATTACATTACATTACATTACATTACATTACATGTCATTTAGCTGACGCTTTTATCCAAAGCGACTTACAATAAGTGCATTAAACCATGAGTCCAAACTCAGAACAACAAGAATCAAGCAAGTACAATTTCTTCAATAACGTTAAACTACAGAGTGCTATCGGTAAGGGACATTTAAGTGCTACTACGGCTCTACCCTCCCTATTCAAGGTATAGTCGAAAAAGATGTGTTTTTAGTTTGCGACGGAAGATGTAGAGACTTTCTGCTGTCCTGATGTCAATGGGGAGCTCGTTCCACCAATGAGGAGCCAGGACAGCAAACAGTCGTGATTTTGTTGAGTGTTTAGCTTGAAGTGACGGAGCTACAAGCCGATTGGCAGAAGCTGAGCGAAGTGAACGGGCTGGGGTGTACGGTTTGACCATGTCCTGGATGTAGACTGGACCCGATCTGTTCGCAGCACGGTACGCAAGTACCAATGTTTTGAAGCGGATGCGGGCGGCCACCGGTAACCAGTGAAGGTCGCCGAGGAGCGGAGCTTGTATACTTAAATCCTAGCTGGTTTGGTTGACTTTTCAGACACTTGTGTAAAAAAGCAACAAATCGCAACTCAAAGTGTTCAAATTAGAAAGACAGTACAGACTAGCATTCTAGTATAACTAAATACAGCAGATACAGTAGTAATATAGCAGAGAAACCTTTCAGCTCAACTTAGCACAACGCTCGTTTGGTTTTTGCCTGATAGATTTACTACACGTTGGACTCTCATCTTTCGAGCTGCTTGGTAACGACACATTTGTTTTCGTCAGAAAATGGATATTTAATATCCATTTCCTTGCACATCGGATTATTATATATATATATATATATATATATATATATATATATATATATATATATATATATATATATATATATATAATTGTTATATTAAGTGATGTTGCATTACACAACTACATTTGGTGCCACCTTTTCAAAAAGAGACTGGAGAGAGAGCCACAAAGGAGGTTTTTAAGTTTTTGGTCAGTGCCACCTAAACGCTGCACTCCACTCTTTCACATTCTGCACATGGTGTGTCCCAGCCAGCCATATTTACTTCATTTCCCCCGATTCATAGATGCTGCTCGCTGGACCAGAACATTCCAGCTGCCACCTCAACATCTCATTATTTTTTTTGAAATATCAAGCTTGTATCTTCTTGATAAATAATTCGCAGTAGTATAATGTATCAGACTAAAACATATTTTCAGGGGGGCACGGAGGTTAAAGTGCCAATCTCACCTTTTTAATTTTTTTTCGCCCCGAAGACAGAGATTTCCATATATAGAGTGACCATGGTTTGTGTTGAACATGAGCAATCGGGATGAAGCGCACGGCGACACATATTGCTGTCAGAGATTGGAAATGAGGCCTGCTAACCTGTAGGCAGCCTCCCCAGACCAATCAGCTTTACACATTGCCAATGCATTCGCCGCCTCTAAAAAGAATTGTGACTGTGAAGTTTTTATCGGAGTAGTTGACAAACATTACTCTTTAATGCAGTTTTGTAGAAATGCATTCTTATCCCTCTCGGAAGGCATTTATCTACTTGAAACCTGCAAAATGGTTGCCACAGGGAAGGATTTCTTTTAATAGACTACAATAGGCTCAGTATGGGACACATTCTGATTTTTGTGATAGATAGGGGTCCCAGCCATATATTCATGGGAAATTGTTTATCTTCAAGCGGGAGGAGTGAAAGGCCATTTTACAATAGCATTTCAACTTTCATCTGAAACGATTCTTTTGACTCAAATAAATTGTTCCGTAGAATTTCAGACGGGGTGCTTTTCATAAAAAAATATCAATCTGCAAAAGGAGATGTCACAAAACATGAATAAAAACCACCTTGATAGAAGAAGAAAAAAACGCGTGTCTACATATAGCATAAAAACATACACATATGTATAAATGTGTATACACGCACACATTGTTATCTTTCATTTATAGCATATATATATTAGCATATATATATTTCTATACTATTTAATAAATCAGACATACATATACTGTTTAATAACAATTATGACATGATGATTAAATGGACATATAAGAATCCAAAGAGTTTAAAAACGCAGAAGGAAAAATGGCCCCCGTAGAGTTGATGTGTCCCACGAAGTCTGCTATTCAGACGGAGCCACATTGTGCTGCCGTGCTCCTGCTCGGCCTTCCTGCAGCTGAGGCCTTTTCTTGTGGGGTCCTTGTGATGCTTGGGCCTTTTCCTGGCCTGTCTCTGTAACAGAAGCCAGCAACCAGGCGACACAATGTAAGAGCAGGGCCTGAAGACTGTGGGGGGGGGTTCTTAATGGCACTCTCAGCAAGAGGGGACAATAAATCAATAGACTGTCCCTCTCCAGTAGGGGCCAAATGTAAACAAATTGAAAAGGATGGAGAACAAAACAGATTGGTGACTGAAACAGACATACTCAATAGGGTTTCTGCTACAAATGAAATGTCTTTGTGGTTGTTTCCTTCCAGCCTTCACCGTGATTTGTGTCATTCACAGCATCGTGACATGTGATAGCAAGTGTGACCAACTTCAAATGTTGACTAGAAAACAACAGGTGCAAAGAATCTTTTTAGGATTCCTTACAGGTAGCTGATTCTCGTATCAGTTCATGTGTCAAAATGAACATCTGCAATGCAATGAAATGAATTCAGCGTTGGAGGTACTTTAATCTTTCGGTGCACTTCTACTCAGAGACCCATGCCGATGAGCCACAGAAACATCTCACACTGTATAACATGTCGCGCTCGAGGGCACGAGCTCAGAACTCTGTGCATGTCGGAGCTGCATGCCACAAGTTAAATTAATGAATCTTTAAAAGGTTTAGGTTTTTTAATGAGAGAATCTGTTGTCGCTTTTTATCAAACCTCTTCATATTTCACTGAGGTGGAATGGTGCACCACATTTGCGAGGCAGAACTAATGCTATATAAATCTCAAGTAATAAGCAGGTCCTGGGGACATCATCTAAATGAAGATTTTACACCAATTTAAACCTGCCTGCGATTTGATTCCTGCCTTAAGTGCATTTGTTTAACAGGTGCTGGAGATGCAAGCGTTTCCCTCCAAAGTGTCGCTATGTCTCCTTTATTAATTTCTGGATTGCAAGTGGGTGGGGGAGTATGAAGAGAAAGGGGAGTTGACAAACACTAATCAAAGGTTCAGAGTGGGCTGATTCTACTATAGAACCAATGTACTTTTGCTTCATTTGCAAACTAATGATTTTAAACCCCCACAATCTGTTTGAGGTCAGCTCCTGTGTATTTTGGATACGCTTGGCTATTTGCATCACTGAAAGCTTCAGATGTGTCAAGTCTGCTCCCCCTGCAGTGATAGTCACCTACTTTAATTTCCCTGCAGGCCTCAGAGGGGGATGAATTCAACTAAAATCACAAGCTGTTTTGTTGGCAATCCTTTGTGGCCTATAATGAATCTAATGAATATAAAGAGAGGAGAGGGGAGGGAGGGGGGATAGGGATGGAGGCGAATACATTTCAACCACGCTGTGTTGCTTTTACTTGACGATTTGTGACCCTCAACAATGGGACAATGGCGAGTGTTTTTGTACCCTTAATTTGCCTTTGTGTTTCAGCTTCATCTCTTTCACCGCCAAGCATTGAAAGTCGTCAGTTGAAGAATAACTGCTGACTCCACGGTCTGTCAGACAAAGGGGAGGTTTTAAGATGAATCCCTAACTATCAGCCGGCTAGTGGAGCAGAAAGGGAAAGGGGCTCAAAGACAACAACAGACAAGTCAAAAGGTAGAATTAGCCGGGGTTCCAAAACATGCCTGAGGCACTTCCTCTCTCGTCGAACACGCCACAAACAGCGTTTCCACCCCCTAAAAGCTGCCGTACATTCGTACTCACCCTCTGAGAGGTGTTTGGCACATGAATTAAAGTGGCTCATCAGATAAGAGCAGAAGCTAGTGAAGGTAGAGGCCCAGTGGAGTTGTGGTGCTGCTGTTAAAGCTGCCATGTTTCTCATTTCACAAGCCCCTCAGGTGGTTGGATCCTATTAACATCCTTGTTGTTCTCAACTCCAACCCACATTCAGATGAGGGCTTAAAGTTGAAGGGACCTTTTCAAATGTTGGATCTGTTCACAAGCAAATATATGGAGGAAAAAAAAAAACTAAACACAAATAGCAAATTAAATAGAGCACAAAATGACCACATTTCAACTATGGCCTTACTAAACGTTTCACGTTAACTTTTTAGTGCTGTAGTGAACGCTGGGTAGATGATAACAAAGTTCTGTGTCACTGGTTCAATGCCGGTATGTTCCCCAGTCCCTGTAATGATCTCTATTCATAAACATGCAGTGTGCTATCCTCCACCTGGCAGCTGCCTCTGTGCATATGAGATTACTATTATGCATCTTCCAATCCCAAGGATAAACATCTCTCCACTTTTGAAGTTTGCAAGCATGAGGCATATTTTAGTGCCATACGACTTAAGCATCCCTTCAGGTATCACTTGCAATCTTTTCTCATTCTATATACATTGTTCAACTTTAATGGGTATCTAATTTGTGTTATCAGCTTACAGGGCAGTAAGTAATAATTTGCATGGCTGCCCTAAGCAAATATGCTTCCATAAGCATCCCATAGTATAGACACAAGAATGGATTAACCTCCATATTGGCTATGCCCCGGTGGTCAATGCTTTTTTTAGAAAAAAGTCGAACAGATAGCTCACTTTGGTAGCAATGGTGCTATGAAAAACTGACTGTATTTACCATAAAACCCATTTACCTACAGATGCTATGTTGGATATAATCCTTGAAGCCAAATGGTGAAATGCCATCCATAGATCTACATTTCCAGCAATGTCAACGATGGTTAAGACACCCTACTGGAATGAACATGGGTTTGTACTTTCCTCTTGTAACATACAGCGTGTGGTGTCATAAGTGGCCTTTTTTTTAAATCTCTTTTAAATCCAGTTGCCCTCTAACCTGACTCATAATAAGAGTGACTGAATGCCTTTCTGTGCTTCTCTATCTTTGCTATCTATGAATCTGTAGCACTCAGGCATTTTTAGGCTATGTCTTTTTTCTTGCAGTGATAACACACCTGAGCAGTGTGAGGGTCAGCATGATTTTAATGTGTTAGCTGTACACAGTAGAGGCCATCGGGGGCCGATAGTTTCAGTAGATTCACCACTAACAGTCCTTAAGACACAGAAAAGCCCATTGAATTTGTCTGACAGGCTCTTTTCACCCTGACAAGGTCTCACCCGTCCCACATGGTCGGCATCTCTGTGTATCGCTAGTGGATTTCAAATGTCAGTCGCACTCAACTTAAACCCCCTGTACCAATACTGGTGAGAGTAAAGGTCCAGAGCTGCAACTTAATCAAAATGTAAAATTAATCTGCACATGTGTACTGTGTGTTCACAGCGGCACCACAGGGTAAACGGGGGTACATCTACTGTAGGAGCTTGGTATTCTACTGGCTTGCATCAGGCATGTGTGTTACGCTTGTTAGCTTAGTAGACAGTTAATTGCCATGGTGGGTGGTTAGAGTGCTAGGAGCCTGATCTTAGGAATATGTCATATTTGTTAATCGGACATGCAGATGCAAATAATGTGTGACAGACTGTGACCAACACTACCGGAACATAAATACTGTTAACTTCAGAAATGTTCTTGGCTCAGAAATATCACTGCATAAAGGCTATAAAGACAACCCACTGTTTATCTATTTATTTATTTTGTTTAGCTATTTCTGTTCATGGGCCAATGTGACAAAAGAAGTGTGAGGACAAAAAAAAATCCTACTGGAATAGTAGCGTGCCAGATTACGCTTTGTTTTGAGCTCTGTGTACTACAATCCCACGCTAGTTGGGAATTGTTGGCCTGATTACATTAGCTGGGGCTGAGAAATCATATAAAGTGAAATGTGAGCTGTGTACACCATGAATGGAAGGAACACTCAGGGTTGCACAACCTAATTTATATTCCTAGAAGGAATTGTAATTTACGAAAACATATCAGGTATGTGACAAGAGGGCACAGCCTCTTTAAAACTATGCTATTCAAACTTGCATATAGTTTGCAAAGATCATCCATAAAGATTGATTAAAGTTATAAAGATTTAGCATCAAAAGGGGGGGGTTCTGATTAAAGCTCTCTCGGCCACCGAGACGATACTCTTTTGCCTCGGTCCTGTAATCTCTCTCACTTGGTGAAATTGTTGTTAATGCAGAAATAATATCAATGCAAACTATATTAATAACCATGGTGTGAGAAGCTGAGCAATGTCACTTAATCAATGAAAACAAATCATGTACACCTTGCTGTGATTATCTGGAGGAGTGTGAATATTAATGTCTCGGTCGGAATCAATGTTAGGGTTGCATATATTGCCTCCTGTATTTGCTCATGGTTAAGACATTTCTTTCTTTTAGATTGCGGCTCCGTCGCTGAGAGCGATCAATGAAATACTAAATAGAGATATGATACCGGCTATTATAGTAATTCCACAACAGTAACAAAACACTAGTGATTGTATTATGGTAAACTATAGAGATGGGATGTTCAAATTTCAATTAACTTGGGTTTGTATTTGCTGATATTAATTAAGAGGGCTTGCAGAAGGACACAAAAGAGACAGGTTTATTGTCTCAGTTTATTCTCATGAAAGCGGCATTAGTATGTAGCACAAGGCTACCTAATTAACTGGCATTGGAGGCAAGACATTACATTGGAAACCTTTTGATTTGTGGGAGGTACTCACATTGGGCAAGAAACAGATTCTTTATTTCATTATTTGATAAGAGGCCCTTTAATGAAAATATCTGGCCAGGAGCAAGCGAAGTCAACATCACTACTTTGGTATGAGAAAAAAATAAACGTGCTTCAAGGAGTATTGTTGCAGGCAATGAATTACCTCACGACTATAGTTCATTAAATAAAATGTGAAACCCACCTGGTGGGCTAATGGAGGTCAAATGTATAAGCAGCAGCATGAGCGTAAGGGGATGTGGCAATCAAAGACAAAGCAACATCTGGCCTCTCTCTGGCAGGTTAATGAAATGCCTGCTGCTAAGTGTTGGTGAAGTGAGGCTCTGCTCTGTAGTCTGGAGTCAGCCATGTGACGGTGTTGTATCAGTGTCACTGTCTTTCCTCCGAGTCCAGACGTTGTTTTAAATTCCCTTGGCAGCAGAATGCTTTAGGGGGTCAAACACACCAAATCTCCAAACAATAATGAGCCGACTATCGGTTACATCACTCGCCTGTAATCATTGGCCGGCATTAAAAGCATCTTTTTTTTCTGTTCTGCATACTTGACCGTGAATGCTTTTGAATCGAGTATAATTTAATCTGTGCCGCAGAAATCTTCTGCTTTTGTGCATCTATCCAAGAAGTGACTGGTTAGGCCTATCAATTACTCTCTGGAGGTGATGTATACGCTCTCTAGAACAATGCCACAAACAGATGAAGGCTATAATATGTTAGACATTCCCGCTCTCTCAATTTTCAGGGTTATTTTGTCTTCCTTTGGAAAAACATTGAAATGTGTCGCAATACTTTGGGGGCAGAAGATCTCTTTCTTCTAAAGTACAAGAGTCATTATTTCATCAAACTTAACACAATGAAAGCAATAACGTGGCCCAAGTGCTTTGGCAGCAACATCAAGAACTGTATTGTGAAATATAAAACCAGAAACAAAAAAGCTTTACACTGCACCAAAGTGCATACACTGAACCAAATGAACAATTGTAGTGGTGTTGCATCCTTCTACACATCACCTTATTCAATAAAATTGTGGAATAAACACACAGAAATCCATTTTAAAGCAACTGATGGGAGTCACAAGACATACAATTTTCATTACAAGACATATCATTCTGACATTATCTTCAAGATTTCAAAGTTTTTATTCTTTGACTGTGATGTGCGTCAGATTATCCATCTGGCTGTCTATCTGTATTACCTTTTCATTTTCACACTGACAGTCTGAAGAATAAAGACACAGGGTTTTAAATACATCGCCCCACTGAATGGACATTCTTCACCAGATGTGCAACAGATAGTGTCAGTCTAATCTTTCAAAGCAACAGTATCAACTTTACTATGTATTTATCAACATAAAAAAAAAATAATCCTCGCAGATTATGATTTAAAATCAGTTTTGTGGTTAAGTTAGACTCTTTTTCCAAACTTTCTTTTAATCATTATATTTTCCGAGAGAAATAATGCCTTTGAGGTCCCCACAATTAAATTACGGTGGTGGCTTTTTCAGATGATGGCAAGTTTAAAACAGATACGTACTCGGCAGAGGAAGAAGCCATTTGAGTAATTATAGAGGGAGATTTAGTACTCTGCCCCACTTTATCAGGCATCTCCAGCATTGTCCATAGGGAGTTAACTTTTAGACTGTTTACTCACTCAAAGGCCAGGCATGCATCTAAAGCCACAGAGGCAAGATAATGTATCCCAGGCTACAAAAGCAGGCAAATCACTGTGCATTAAGACTGGGCACACAATAGACAACAATGGCTTGCATAAACACTATTTAGAACTATTCACATGGCATTGAAGAGATGGGCGTCGACTCACTATTGCTGCAAAGCCGGCGCATTGTGCGGAGGTGAAAAGAAGTCTAATGAACAGGAAGCCTTATTTGAGAGAGCTGACAGTAACCATACAACAGCCGCATTGTGCACTTGCCACCAACCCTGTGGGTCTCTACATTAGGAGAAATGATGAGAAAGTAACCCGAAAAGACACAGTGGGCCCTTGGACCCACGTAAATGCAACCAGACAATAATGGGGGACACAAGCTGTCCCCACCTTTACCCAGAGCTGCACGTTTACATGCACAGAACATCAACCGCTCTCATGGCCAAGGATAAAAGCCCCCTGGCCAGATGGAACTTTGAAGTACATTTGGGTTAGTTTACCTCCAAAGACTGCAATTTGAGTGCAGCAGCAGTTAAATTATATGTCATACATTTTAAGTTATATCAAACTCTGGAGGGGGAAAGTTATAAACTCGTGAGTTTGGTGCACTCAGCCTCCTTCTCCACACTGACACACATTCTCACTCACATTATGCCCTTGCCTCAAGCTTCATCAATCTTCCACAAAGGGATGACATCACCAATAAGCATAGCCTTTTATAGCTTTAAGCAATAAGCCTTATTTACTGATGAGATAAGCCCCGGGGCTATTGTCTCGCCCTCCACTTTGCTTCTTTCTCTCGCAGTTGAAGAATCAAACGGCACTTTTGGAAGGTGACAGAGCATGTCTGGGATTTAAAGCTAAAGCATGCAAATAGGTTTCCTATTTGGTGGCTTTTCAAAAGGGCCACATTAGCCCGTTCAGTTCAAAGTAGCAAGGGGCAGGTGAAAATGCAAAAAAAAGAAGAAAAAAAACTTCTTTGCCACATCCTGTTCTGTTTCCTTCAGTTTCGTTTGACATAAATAAGGTTATATATAAATAAATGCACGCCTCTGTATGCAAATGTACATGCAAACTTTGAAATGATTCCCTGAATGTTAAATACGCTCACTCGCTAAAGAGTTTGAAACGAACCACAGCATGGGGAGTTTACGAAGCGCAGTCATCTATTACACTTTTGACCTGTAATTACTGTTTGTAGCAGTATTAGTCGGCCAGTCCAGGGTGGTCACTAAACTGCTGAGGCACCGTGATACAGCGTGGCTTATTAAACCTCACGTGTGCATGCTGGAAGGAACGACGTGCGCTTAGTGTCTCGTTTTTTTTTTTAGATGCAAGATCAAAGAGAAACTGCTTGTTGTTAGCCCTCTTAACAAGTTGGACATTTTGATAGTCACAAAGTCTGCCACGGGAGGAACTAGTTCTAACTAGGTTGAATATATAGCGTCAACATATTCCGAAATGAGAACCTATTTTTAACGAGATAAAAAAGCCTTTTTCTAACACACTACATCCAGTGTCACCACACGTATCTTAGAAAACGTGCCATTTGTTGTTTGTTTTTCTGAGCTCCACACAGAGTCATGTCAGGCCTTGGGAACTTGTCAGATATTCAGTTTGTAGTCACTTTAGAAAGGCTGAGCGCAGAGTCTCTGGGGAATCGCTCCAGTCTCCCCATCTCCCCCACCCCATGTCACCAGCTAGGAACAAAGCCGCCATAGTCAATTCTCCTAATTTCACTGCAGCCTGTCGAAATCCTGTTCTCCTTTTCTCCTTCTCTTCAACAAGTACTTTATGCTGGGATCAGTCAGGTCTGAGTCGCCCACAAAAACCTGAGGCTCTCGCTTCATCGTCTTTCAGCGCCGAGTTTGACACTCCCCAACTCCCTGCCATTCAGGCGCCTGCACCGTGCAATTTGTTTCCATTTGTCAAACAGCAGTATCCATCACAAAAGAATATGCTGGCACAACAGAAAGTTGGTGAAAAACATTGTCTCCTCAACCCAAAGTGGCCTCGAGACTACTTATTTGCTTGCCCGTAACAAAACAACCTTTAACAATTTAAACCACTTTCTGTTGTTGGAGATACTTGTTACGTTGTTCGTCTCTCAACTGACAATAAAACATCCTCAGCCGAATAGGACACGTATCGCACCCTGCAATCAGCACCAATGTATCGCTCCTCTCTTAAAAGGTGTGGATGGGCTAAATGCTCCGGTGTGTGAAAGCATCATTTCATTCATTGCGTTCCACATTGCGCTGACTCTTATTTTGTGTTTTATTTCTTTCGGATTAAACTACATTGTGTGGACGGACAGGTTTCTCCGACATGTATTTATTAAAAGCCATATCAGCACTATGTTGACGGCTGCTATTTTCACACCTATTCAGAAAGGTCTTAAAATGGCGCTATTATTGGACGACGTCGGAAAGGTATCTGGTTAATAATACTTATTGTGCAAACTTTGTTGTCGCCATTCTTCTGTTGGCTGTTATCGAGGGGAGAGCAGAGAGGATATATGCTGACTCTGATGTAGATAGTGCCATGAGTATTCCTATTGTGGCAGCTGCTGTGTGGTGCAGTCCCTGATAGGGTTTCGAATGCTGTCAATGCTGTGTCAGGTGCATTAGCACCTCAGAGACCCATGATGCTCCAGCTGCTATGTGCCCATGTCTCCCCGGGCCCTGGCCACCAGCCTGACACCCGACACAAAGTAATCACAGATCACAGCGTTTAATCACTGAAACAAGCACTCCAGAGGACCTCTCTGTCAATATCCCACTCTCTCATTATCTGTTTGGATTGCACATCCACACTGTCAGATAAACAGAGTGGAAAATTAAGATTAAAAATATGGTAATTTCATTTCAGGCAGCAGGCTCCTCTCACTGGCCCATTATGCTATTGATTACCTCTGAATTCAATTTCTCTTTTCAATGTAAACTTTAATCTATTCGGAGGCCAACAATTCAACTCCCGAGGGGCTATTTGAGAGTAAGTAACCATTTAATATGACGCTGGCTGAAGATTCACTGGCTTTAATGAATTGTGTAAATCACTCAGCTTTTAAAGGAACTGATGTCCCGCAGTTCACGACCCAAATCTGAGCTTGGTTAAATACAGCCTTTTATAGCAAGCTAAGTGTTTACTGACAGCCATCTCTGAACGTGTAATCACCGGCTTTGCTCTTTTCTGTATGGAGGCAAATCAAATAGCTCTTAATTGAGCAGGGGATGACAAAATTACAATTTAATTGGAGACTTAATTGTCATATTGCACGACCACGCTAAAATAATAGAGTAAAAGGCAACACCACTTTTAACACCATGGAACTGAATTTAAAAATCACTTGACTCAACAAGATAATCACCAGGTTGTTCTCCTTAACCACTTACCAATTTGTAGCATCTTGGTCAAGACCAGTTGTAACCACTGACCTGAAGCAAACACACCATTCAGACATCTGACTATATAGTATGAGCAACAGCAGGAGGAAATGGTTAGTGATGCAATGGAACATGAGACGAGACAATGTTTTAAAGGCAAAATGAAGACAGTACTGAAACAATCAAGCAATGCTGTTTTATTGTATGGGGTTAGAATTTTATTTGCTGTAAATTATCAGTGACCATTTGTATCACTTATTTATCGCTAAACAACTACAAAGTGCAAATCCCTGAGATATTACTTTGAACAAAACCATATGCAAAGATATAGAAAACAAACAATGTGAAATACATAGCTTTAAATAGAAGCAACAACAGCCCATTTATCAAAAGAATTAAGAAAGAAAGTAGATATTACACTGGAGAATATTTTCCAAAGGCAATAACCTTCTGTCCCATGTTTCTTTGTGTTATCGTTGCCAGTACACAACATTTTGCATTTAAAACTTTACTATTCTCCCCTGACAAGAGCTGAGGTAGACATTAAACCACTATCATCAACGTGCTGGAAGACTACTTAATTAAAACAGTGCAATTACAAACAAATAAATAGTCTGGTTAAGGCACAATAATTACTGAAAACAAGGCCGTCTCCTCTGAGGTTCTCTTTGTCTTTTCAAGCATGTTCCAAATAATGAAAAGACTCCTTCTACCAAGCAATGTTTGCCTCAAGAATAATTTAAGCCACCAATAATTTATTGCACCAGGATAAACACATCCAATATCTGCACTCTTTTAAGCACCAGTGCAGGATTGAAGCTACCCAAGAGGCCGGAACACATACATAAACATAGCAGGGTGTAATCAATAAACAGCCATGCAGTTATATGCTGTCAATAAAGGTGCGCCCCTGCCTCAGATACTTGCCCCTTTTCTGTTCCACACCAAAGGACTACGCCAATCTAATACAGCACGCGCTACGCTCTGCCTGTTGGGAGACTAAACACATTTTAATATACTGGAAGGAAGGAATATCACAATGTCTGGTGAAGATTTGGTCAGTGATGGCGAGCACAAGGGCCACAGCGTCTCTCCAAACCGTCAAAGAGACGTCTCGAAGATGACACAGATGTCCTCGGCACAGCGCACGTCTGTCACCCGCTTTTTGTTCATGTAAACCTGGAAGTGCATCAGGGAAGCAGTGTCACAGAACACAAGCACACAGTCCAATCTAAGCTACAATCTGTTAAGGCGGGATTCATGACAGATCCAGTCGGAGCCGGGTGAAGGGATTTGTCACCCGCTGAAGCGTGCAAACGTGGCTTATTTAGCGCTGTGAAATTCACAGGAGAAGAGAAAATCACGGAAATTATTTGTTTCATTTTGACTTGTGTGTTTGCTCAAAGTGTCTACAGGAGGCTTGATTGCTAAGCACAAAGAGGCTCTGACAGACCAACGATTTCAATGACAGAAAGTTTGAGGAAGAGAGGCAAACGGGTGAAAACAGGTTGGCCTCAGCATGAGATGTACCGTCTACTCTGGGATTCTCTTTCAACATGGACAAAGGAGCTAGAGGTTGATATCAGATTATTGAATGTATTTAAACCTTGACTGACAACTATAGAAACTTGACACACAACATGTGGACCATCTCAGTATTTAATAAGTGGTGCTAGACAGTTATGGATGCTGCAGTAATCTGATCTAAGGAGAGCACCCTACAATAAAGAAAGGAAAACGTAAGGGATTGAACAATGTCACTACCAATCCGCCAGTGTGCAGGGTAAGACGAAACCAAATAATACCACACTGTGCTGAGTCTTTGAAATCAGTATTTTACTCATTTCACTCCTCTGGCTGAGAAGATACAGTTCCGCTGATAAATTTGTGCGAGGGACAGAAAGAAAATGAAATGATGCCTACTTTTTTCTTATTTCACAAAGACCTGTTTGAAGTTGCAATATGGTATCTGTATGCCCAGACAGATGCACATAAAATGGAATTGAACAATGAATAGCTGGCTCTTATCTGCTCAGTGTCTGAAGGGGAAATACATCACAAATGAATTTCACAGGGAAAAAATATGGACATTCTCTATTACAGTAATCCCCATAGAAAGTTTATCCCAAATCACGATGAAGTTAAACCCAATATTTCCAAATAGATATAGTGCAAAGAAAGCTGCTTTTCTAGAATCATCTCTAAAATGATCTCAAATTTACATTATGAGAAAAAAAAGATGATACGGAGAGTTTCTTGGATAAAATCAGAGGATGTAAATCTACAAAGGGGACAATTTCTCTCTCGAAATTAATGTTATGGTGTTGCAATGCTCCAAGTAGGCACTTTAAATTAAAATGATAATCAAGTGTCTTTGCATTGTCAGGGTAATGCACATCTCCTCTTGCTTAACTGTATCATTTGGAGGTGAGCAATGAAGTCTGGAGTTAGAGGGAGAGTCTGGGATTAGTGTGCCCTGGCTGGACTCTATTTAGTGACAGCCCCGTCCTGGGACAAAGATGGGTGTGGTTACCTGTTTGGCTGTGTGCAGCAGGGAGGCGGCCTCCGCTTTGCCTGTCTGTTGGACCATCTGGTAAAAGAGCCCTTCCTGGTTCTGGAGCAGCACGTATGGCTCGTCATACTCCTGGATCCTGCCGGCATCCAGAACCTGCAATCACACATACAATGCTGGGTGTGAGTGTGTGTCACTGCCTGTATACTTTACTTTGGGGAAAACTGACATTTCAGCTGTTTCACTGCTGAGTTATGCATGCAGACAGGCAAGATGAATGGGGAAACACTAGTTCTCTGCACACTGGAACCATCCATTTCATGTGACTCATGCGACGACAAACACCGGTGCCTGTTTGTGCTCGACAGGGCCACGGACAATAAGCTTAGCCTGTTAGCAGTGTGAAAGTCTAGTACGCTGACTCTGACAGACTGAAGATCAGGGATCTATCCATGTGTTTATCGTGGCATTTCAGCGGCTCAGGGGTGGTCCTCAGTCAAATCCAACAATCACACCTTTCAGACACTAGAAAATTACCATCATTTCTGTGTCATCACATGCCGTATAAACCACACAAAGAATAGTGCCAATTCAAGCAATTTGAAAAAGACTACAATTATATTATAGACAAATTTTAACAAGCTTGATGCCCTTAAAGCAATGACGAGCAGTGTGTTATCGCTAAAGCCCAGTTTTTAAAGGGAGACTTCTGCAGCTGCTGTTATAAATCGACCAGCTACTAGGAGATGCGGTTTGTATCTTGGAAAGCATTCTGCGTCTAAATACGGCACAACTTAAAATCTGGACACGGCAATTCAGATGGGCCCCAATGTAGTTCTCCTAGAGTGTGCAACAATCTGGGGGCATTTAACACGAGTGTAGGTGTGAAACAGTCCCCGCTGTGTGACATTTGGCTTTTCTCAGCCACCCTCTCAGTGACCGAGCAGCCACCAGGTCGTGCCCTATCCTCCACAGACGCTTAACAAATGCTGCCACAAATGGCACTAATTGGCACCTCTGCAGGCAGTAGCAGGAAAGGGCCAAAGATCAAGTGGCCCGAGCCAAGGCTCAATGAGAGGGAAAGCTGTGAGCGAGAAATCCGCCCAGCTGTTGCAATAAAGAGGAAGTGGATCGCATCTCTAAAGACAGTACGGTAGGCTTCTTGAAAAGAAAGGAAGAGGTGTTTGTTAACTCTGAACCTCAGGTGAGTTTGACGTACAGCAGTGAGAGTGAATACGAGGTGTCTGTTTGTGCAGGCTAATTCCCCTTCTACCACATATTCTGTACACAATGGGTGCTTAATTTATCATAGTTGAAAAGATAGAACAAGTTTGTGAAGGGATTTCGCAAAATGTTAGGACTGAACGCTCTGAACTTCTAGCTGTTCATATTTTTGTTGGACAATGGCCATTTGCTGCATTCTTACTTACCAGTATTCTGTCACAGTCAATGATAGTATGGAGCCTGTGAGCAATGGTGAGGACTGTACACTCTTGAAACTTGTCCCGGATAGTCTGCTGGATGAGGCCGTCAGTTCTAAAGGAGCATGGAACACAACACCTCAGCACAAAAAACCTGCTTCCTACAAACCCTTGGGCAGGGGGTTTTACTTCACACTGAACAATGGCTCATCAGCAGTGAGGTATGTGCAGTAGTCAGTATAAACAACAAAGGATAGCAGCGCTCCTTATGTTAACAACGATAGGTTCTGCTTATTTTTACTTTTATTGTCAATTCTTTAGATTGGGATTCAATACCAAACCAATTCCACATCATATTTTGATGTATAAGTTATGTAAAAAGCATAATTGTTTTTATTATTTATTGACAGTTAACTGCAGGAAGGCTAAATGTGTGCATCTGTTCTATGTGCTATTGAGTTATTTACAGAATTCCATGAACATTTTGGGAATAATTTTGGTGTGTATAACAGTGGTGCTACAGTGTTATTAAACCGAGCTAAATAAACATCTGGAGTAGCATTAGTTTACAGTATAGCAACAAGTAAAAAGGAGTGTTCAGACATTGATTTCAGATGTTTTACTTGTAGACTCAAGTGTCACCTGACCTTGGGTCCACATTGGCTGTGGCCTCATCAATGATGAGGATGTGGTTTTTCCGGAGGATGGCCCTGGCCAGACACACCAGCTGCCTCTGGCCCACACTGATGTTAGAGCCAGACTCAGTCAGCACCGTCTCCAACTTATTGGGCAGGTCCTCCACTACGCCCTTCATCTGCACCTGCAGAGAGGGAGAGCAGAGCCCCAACCCTTCATTACCCCTTCATAAAGGCATCCTGTGGGGATGTCTTTAAAGAGCTATCTAAACACACCCATTAACCGCCTGGCACAATACAGGGCCAGGACCACTGATGACCTTGGCCAGTGCTCTCTTGTGGCCAGCCTCTAGCTTTAATCCAGGCCACCAAACCCATTCAGAGGCAGGACCAGGAGCTGAAGCCCTTCACTGTGGGGGGAGCCTTCATCCTGGTTGGCCTGACTGCCCAAACACATCTCCCCCAGCATTTTCAATGGTTCCCAGTTACAAGCCGCACATTGAGCTGGGCCCCATGGCCCTAATGGGATTTCCCCCCATGACTTGTGGCGAGCAGGGAGGCTGAATGGCAGCATTGTACAGCGGGACAGAGGGATCCCCCCCTGGGCCGGCGAGGGGGAATCATTCAGAGCCACGCTGGAGTACCTCTTGGAGTGCATTCCACAGGTCCTCATCTGTGTGCAGCCTGAAAGGGTCCAGATTCTTCCTCATGGTGCCCGTGAAGAGAACTGGGTCCTGTGGATAGATGGATATAGAATGAGAAGGCCGTGGCCAGTTAAGATAATGACAAGAGGGAATATGTATGAAAGGGTTAAGACAAGCTTTATAGAGCGCCGCTAGGCAATGTTTGAGGGGAAGATGTTCACAAAGGACTTGCTACACTCAGGAGTTCTATTCAATGCTCTTGCCAAATATGCTTCAATAAGTTGATCATTTCACTTGGAAAACGAGCACTTGTGCACTGGCGTTGGTGGATAATAACTGTGCGACATTGTCTGAATATGGCAGAAAAAGTGCCATCTAGTCACTGTTACGAGACAAAGGCTTTCATACAGTAGCTGTATTAGAAATGATAATCTCAAAATGCCAAAAGTAACATCTTTACTGCACAAGCATTTGTCACAAGGGGTTATCGTATCAGTTTACTATCCTCATATAAGGACCGCCTCAGATCTCAGATAGCTAGGATGTCCAAGATATGGATTTATGTTGCACCACACACACCTGTATCAGTTTTCATTGACAGTCATCTTTAAGAGAGTAAATAAAGCTCTCAATTACAGAGCCGAAGAACGAGCCTGCGAGTCCTAATGCGTTGTTCCAACATGCCACTCTGTTTGCAGTAAACCTGATAAACAGGAGCAAGCCGGCATCGCAGATATTTATTCATAAATGCCGATCCAGTGTTGAAGAGATGACTGGAAAAAAAACTTTGGAGGACTCTCCCAGCTCGTCATACGGACACCGTCCTGCCTCTCGTGGTACAGAGCTGCTGTAGATAAGCTTTTCATATGGCTTTTTTTCCCTTCAGTGAACAAATACAGCTGCGCTTTTCTTTGAAAAATAACACAGCTTTTATGACACTTAAATGGTTATAGTGATGATTTAAAAAAAGCTTTCGAGAGATATGGCAGAGTCTATCACAACAATAGAGGTGACGCGTAGTAAGTAAATGCCCAGAAGAAAAACTGACTTCAACTGTATCCTCAACAGTAATGCCAAACGTGATAACTTAAGTTTACTCAACACATTAATCTAATTTCAAATCAAGATAGGTATTGTTTACCTGGCAAATTTGAGATTAGAACAGGAGAAAGAGAAAAATACACAATGGGTCTGAAAGGCGAGTGTCTTGCGTTAAGGTTACAGTACTTCTAGTGTGACTCACTATCACACTTTCATCTGTGCTCATTTACAGGTCAGCACCCAGGGCTGTGGTGAAAAAACACTCAAGCATAAACTCAGGTATGTATGCACACAGATTTATGCAGCACACACCTCTCAAATACAGTCAGAAAACTCAGGAAAAAAGTAAAGCTTGCAGGACTTTCATGCTTGCTACCTGTGCCTTAGAAAAATGTTACACCTCTTTACTTCCAATGAGCTTTTCCTTCTGTCACCAAAATACCGCCTTGTCATAAAGCCAACTGAAGTCCCAATTCAAACTAGTTTTGTGACACACATTAATTGAGGATTCAATGTTCGGTCAGAAAAACTTCTTTCAAGCACAGCTTTCCATGGACCGATTATGTGCTCCACCAATTCTAAGCTCTGTGTTTGCCACAAAAATATTTTTTTTCTAAGTCATTTCTGAGAATTCAATAGAAACTGAAATAGATCCTCTTTTTTTTTTTAAACGCACTATGCTAATAAGTGCTTATCAAAATCAAATCTGTAGTTGGCAAATAATGAAACTACACACTGGCAATGTATAGTATACATATCACACTCAAAATTCCACATGAAAGGGTAACGCAACTAGCAATTTATATCAAGATTTTATTTTCCATTTTAAAGGCTGACTGAATATCATTTCATCTCTGACATTTCAGAGGAGAATATAAAGGCTTTCAGATGGATTAGTGTAAATCTAAGGGACTTGGCCTATACACGTGTATAAAACTAAGAGCATGATACAGATAAACTCTACTGGTAAGAACTTATATCATAAAATTGCAATACATTCAGTGTGTGATACAGATTGGCATGCAGTTAAACTTCTGACTGGTAAGCTGCCACTTTTTGCAAGTCTCTCCATGGAGAAACAGAAAGAGTAAACAAAATCACATCAAACACACATCACATCCATCTCAAACTACTTTGGATGAGGAAGTAAAACTTTATCTGGAGTAGTAGCAATGCCAGAGACCTATCAAATCCACTGAAAAGCATTAATGAAACTGTTTTTGGGCATCTTGGCTGCACCCTTGAAATGTTTGAGACTTGGGCTAAGTGACGGTGTACAAGGGGACTCTGACTGTGAGGATGGGGGAGACTTCTTCTAAGCAGCTTTCCCATGTTTGGGGGGTAGAGGGCTAATCCTCTGTCAGGGATGGGGAACTGCTCTCTTCACAGTACAGGCCGTGGGAGTCTTCTCCCCTCCCTCCACTCTGCTGACACTCACCCGCAGGCTGGCATTTTCTTAATGCCGTATCAGTTTCAAGAAGCGGAAATAAAGTTAAACTGTCTCAAGGCATCCGTTTGTCTCACTTTCAAAAATCCCCTGAGAGACGACTGTACATTTACTCACTTGTTTTAGCTTTTTAAAAGCCAGGCGTATGAGAAAAAAAGGGCCAAATCATGAAGGTGTCTGTTACCAGTGTTTATCTGACATTTCTCACTCTTGAGAAATCAAAAGAAGGACAGAAGAAGTTAAAGTAAAGGTCCAGCCGTTTTAGAAAAGGACAAAGACATTAAATGCAACCTATTATTATGCTGTACTGCTGTACATAGGTTCTAATATATGATTATGTCTCATATTTTAGTATGAGTTAACCATTAGTATACCATTTTATATGTCAAGACAGAACAGCTGAGACTGAGCAATTTAAAAAGGGCACCTGTGGGATGATGGACATTTTCTGGCGGAGGGTGTGCAGACCAATCTCAGAAGTCAGAAAACCATCAATCATTATTCTTCCCTCAGGTTCTGCCAGCCGGAACAAGGCAGAGATCAGTGAGCTTTTACCAGCACCAGTGCGTCCAACGATGCCAACCTACAGTGGAGAAATCAGAGCTATTTTTATATTGGTAGAAAATTCCACAAATTCACAGAAAAAGACATTATCATCATGCTTCTTCGGGTTATTAATTAATACTTGTGTTCATTGTGTCATGTCACAGAAGAACATGTCATATGGCTAAGTACAATATAACTACTTGTATTGTATGTTGATACAAAAAAAGATTAATGGAAAACATTATATTCTACAAGCAGGTATAACAAATCCCTTTTTTTGACATTTTGTGTAGAAAATGCTAGACATTTAAAACAATAATGATTTAAGCTTTTGAACATGTATTAGTCACATTGCAAAACTAACAATATTTTCATATATTAGTTGTATAATTTTTAAGCTTAATAAAATGGCATCAGACAAACCCATCTTTGTACCATCAGCATCATTTTGTTTTGGACCTTTTGCATGTTTATGATTCAAGGCAGCTATTTTAAAGTGTTCTTTAGTCTATAAAGTGCTCATTTAATAGTACAACAGTGGTCACGTCTGTAGGTTGGGAACTTTTAGTTACTCACCATAACTCCAGTTCTATGATAACTGGTGAAATCATTAAACACGGCTCTATGAGCTTCATAGGCTTAACCACTGATCTGTTTGTGTCTGTGTATATCATGTACTGTACAAGCCAACCAATCAGGACGTTAGACAAAGGCTGTGTTCAGTGAGCGGAGGCCTGCATGAAGAAATGTAGCCCTCTCATTCCTTTGAATGAGGCCTATTGCCACAGTGACATCATCCAGCAAGACCTGCAAGCACACATTCCTAGTAAATTACTTTGTACCAGGTAAACAGTGTCTCAACAGCTTACCACAAACTTGTTATGAAAGGCAAAATTGCTGTCATTCTGCTAACTTCTGAGAGTCTTTTCTGTCAGTACTATAAGCCGCTGAGCAGCATTTTTGCATATGAGAATACTTCAAATTCACAAATCTGTTACTTCCGTCTTAACTATACCGGAAGCAATTAGCCCACATCAGAACACACCAACCCCCACCAACGGAGCCCTTTGCGTATTTTAATGCATGGTTGATTTCTTTGAGCTTAATGCTAACGTCAGCATGCTAACATACTCACAATGAGTCTTATTCTTTAAAGGCATAATGTTTACCATCTTCGTCATATTTTAGCATCTTAGCATGCTCATATTAGCTAATTCCCACTAAACACAACATAACTAGGCTAGAGGTATTTGGTCATAAATCAAGTATTGCACAAATTCTAATTGTGACCGGTTAGTAGGTGTACTAGATCAAGTTAACTTCCTCTTAGTGGGTCAAGTGGGATTCACAAGTGAAGATTCAAATCCAGAGGCTTTATATTCCTCTCCATCCATCTCCATCTGCACTATAAGAATGCCACACTAATTCCTGATTGGCAGTGAATGAAAACAAAGCTATTTGAAAAAATTACCAAAATAGTTTTTCTCAAAAGAACCGTCTCGCAATGCACTTGAAGCCGCATGGATCGGCCCCTTTCCTTGGCTTTCATTTATCAAACTAAGAAAAAGTGCTTTTCACGTGTTACTTTTCCCCATCTCATTTCACACAAGCAAATTTAATTTAATAAACCATATTCTGCAGTTACATTTTAACTGGAGCATGACAAAATGGAAAAGCGAAGGACTGTGCATTATCGATCTTAGAGATGAGTAATACACCCTTACTAAGCCATTTCTCACCAAGTTAAAAAGGTGTACTCTGTGTAGATCTCCACCAGGTGTGTCTGCAACTACCACTGCTGTATTATGTGATTAAATGGCTACAGCCCACCCATCTAGACACACATGGGCTATAAGGCATTGTAAAACACACTTCATTCAACCTCAAAAGCAAGCGGCAATCTATGCAGGCAATCATGAAATTGTCGTATAAGACATACAATAATGCCACAAACAAAATTAAACTCACCAATCTGTCTGCCCACATAGCAGTGGCAACAGTATGTGTACTGGTAGTTCCGTTTGATGTTAGCCAAACACACTGTCTAAGAAAATACCCCACTGTGTAGCGGCTGTAGTTCGGCAATGCACTCAACTAAGTTATCATTAGCGGCCCCTACCAGCCAGGGGACAGTTAAGAGTTGTAAGTGAGGAGCCAGCAGGCAGTCAATGGCAGTATAAAAGAGGCATTAAAAGGTGTTTTGAGAAAGTGGGAGACACCAAAAACCCAAGAGGTACTGGAAGATGCAGCCATAAATGGCCACCGCCACCCAAAATATTATGCTGTTTTCTGCAGCAGAATGCGAGATTAGCCTTGGACAGACAAGGGTGTGGACACACACACACACACACACACAAAACCAATCACATGATCCTCCTGGTGTAGATAATAACAATGGAAGATCCACTGTGGTGTTGCAGTGAGTTGTGTGTTTTTATATGATTATGTACACTAAGTGACTGTAGTGAGTGAATGGATTGTGTACTGTTGGTGTAGGTTTCCTTGTGAAAGGGTGTCAGGGGAACTGTCAGGATGCACTAAGCCTTTGACACCCATGGCATGTGACAGAGATCCCTCCCATGGGCTGTCAGAGCCAGGGCCTCTACACTTATCAACCCATCCATTGTGAAATCAGCCGCCCTGGCCAACCATAGCCATGCAAAGTACACCCCCTGCATTAGACACAATTTCAATCATCCTCAACCATCTCCCTCTGCTTCTCTCTCTCCACCATCGCCCATCTCCCTTGGCCTCTCCTCTCCTCTCATAGTGAATACACAGTTGTCACCGTCAGGTAGCTCAAAATGCAAATTGGGAACAAATGGATCCACTTGAATAGTCTTAATTACATGATATGTATTCCATGAATCACAAATGGTATAGTCCTGAAGATCCAGCAGCACAATACGGTGTCCCTTTAATAATTGATTTGAAAATAATGCCACATAAAAAAGAATCATATCACGCCTTCTACACCAGCTGCATATAAACCTAAGTCGCGGGCTGTGCACACCAGTAAGCATGCACAGGTGGGAATAAAGACAATGACCTTTTCTCTGGATGAGAAGACGACAGTCAGGTTCTTCAGGACCAAACGCTCATTGACACTGTAAGAGAAGTTGACTCTGTCAAAAGTGATGGACCCTGCCTTGGGCCAATCCTTCGGCAGCTGTTTGTCCGTCTCCCAGGGTGCTTCACTCTCCAGCTCTGCATACTCAACCACTCTCTCCACTGATGTCATCTGCAAAAGATAAAGCAATGCTCTTTTGATCACTTGAAACTACTGAAAATGGCAGTACCTTTTATCTTCAGTACACATGACAAGTAAATATGACAACATGTCCTACTGGTATTTCAAATGTAACCATCATAAAAAGAATCATATTTAGCCATTGGTGTTTTATAGGAGTACTTCAGTAATGTAGTATTGCACTTCCATAACTAAAATACATTGGCCAAAAGCAGAAGAGGCCGACACAAGATATCTTTTAGTCTTGGAGTCCAGAAACACTGAAGCCTACATTTCCCACAAAGCTTAGCTGTGTCTTTCTTTAGAGTCTCTTAATAGGTCTTAATTTTCTTAAGTTTACACTCAATTAATTAAACACTTAGTTAATTTTGTCCTTATTGATTTTGTTGACTTTGTGCTTAGTGCACACCCATCAGCAAACAGTTCAGTGATGACACATGGCTTTAGTACCATGGTAATTATAGTTCATGTAGTTTATATTTGTAGCACAAGCATTTAGTTGTGCTTTACTTTGTCTTTAGATAAATTTGCCTTAAATCATTGTAATTAATTTTTCTTTGAGTTCTCAGTGCTGAGGATACCGCTGCTGGTTGTTACTGCTGGGGGGAAATCTGGTCATGCTGGGGCAAGAGATGCACCCTTTGAAGCAGAGCTGTTTAATAAAGTGGCCATTTAGAATGTACCAAGTGCCAGCCACCTCATGGGGGGATTTTTAGTTTATAGATTTTGTTTATTTCTTTAGACTACATTGGTTTGTTGGTACTTTTGTTGATTGCTAAAATAGCTATAGACTAATCATATTTTTTATTTTATGTTATCCCTCTGCTTAAAATAGTGTCTAATCAGCTATTATGAGTTAAGTTCTGTTGACCTCACGTCACATATTTTATAAATTGTTTGTTGAATTTTTGGGTAAATAGAACTCTCTCTCATGAATGAGTTTAATGATATCAGGAAAAAATATAAATTGTTAAGTGTTCAAATGTAAATATTCTCACCATGTTCTCGATCTCTGCACTCTGTCTGACGCCCCACTGGAACATGCCTGTAAGTGTCACTGCATAAGATAAAGCCAACCCCACTGAACCTGGTTCCAGTCCTGAAAACAGAGTACACATACATTCAGGATTGTATCATCATAGTTTCACTAAGAAAGTCTCACATGTCAACAATGTGTCACAGGGTTTAGCCAAAGTCCATACCATCCCTGAGGTAAAGGCAGCCAAAAGTAATGATGGTGACAAAAATTGAGCAAATTCCATCAAGACGGACGGCAAACCAGCGAGACGTAGTCAAGAATAAAAACCAGGCCTCTGTTAACAAACAAAAATAAACAGATTATATAATACGTGTAATCTCTCCAGCCTAAATATTGCTAATTAACATTAGCCTGAAGGGCTTTGAATGGGTTTGATAAAAAGTTATTACCCTTAACTGAAATATAATTTTTCAATCTCACCTGAGTGAAGATCTTGATATTCATCAAACGTTTGCTGAAACCTCTGCTGAACCTTGAAGGCACGGATGGTCCTCAGTCCTTGGAGAGAGGATGAAAGGTGGGAGAATACGGGACTGCGAGCTTAAAGACATATACAACACATCGGTTAGTTAGCATTTGATCAAACATGCATCAATGAAACATAATCAAAGTTGATGAACAACGTGTCCCTGATGTCAAATATTGGCAAGAAAACCATTTTGTTTGCATGTGTCTCAATGCTAATTCAAAATGTTTGTCATGTTTTTTTACTTTTGCAGCAAATGGGCAACAACTACATGTTGTTATGCAACTCTGTGTTGAGTAATGACAATAAATGATCCTTGAATCTGTAAAAATCCACTATCTATGCATCTAAACAAATGTCATTCTTCAACACAAATGCAATTCTTATTCTATTCTTAGAACAGTTTTGAAGAGTTTGAACATATTTGCTTTTAAATATCCTGCTTTTATTACTATTACTCTATGTTTCAACAGTCTGTAATTTTAAGTGAGCTAGTCAGTCACTTTGTACTTGACGTTTAGGGGTTTTCGTCTCAATATATATATTGACTTTCAGAAGGCAAAAACAAAGAAACTCAATAGTGCAATATGTACTGCATCATACAAATATTCAATATGTCCCCAATGTCAAAGAGTTTGGATTTTGGGAAAGGTTTCAATTGAGTGGTCTTTTGTTGCCATTTGTTAAGCTTACAAAACCAAAGACAAAACCTAAATGTTTCCTCTGGGCTATTTAATGGAACTCTTGTTCTTTAAGATGATAGAACCTGTTGGCCAAAGTGCATTTGGGCTCTCAGCCCAGAATAAAATAGATGAAATAAAGCCTGCGATGGCCTAGTCATGCCCACTTGGCATTTTTCCCATTGTATGTGATGTCATGAACTCCCGTCTCTTGAGGAAACTGCGTGTGGCCGAGCCATAGGCCACCGCCACCTTTAGCCTTTATGCTAATGACCATGGCTTTCCTCAATGGTCTATTAGCATTCCTGTGGTCTGCTTTTGTCTCTTACCACAAATGGACATGCCCACCCCACCACCAAAAAAAGAAATTACTGGTAGACTCTAGGCGCTTGATGTCTCTAGAGGTCTGCAGGAAGTAGCATCGCAGAAACAGGAAGACAGCAAGTAGAGGAACAACAGGAATAAGGATCCAAGGGATGATGACGGCAGCTACTGCAATCACTCCGATGACTTGTAGCATTACCTGTGACAGAAAGAGAAATAGAAAGGAACACAATACTAACTCATCTAAACAGCATCCGAGTCAAAGGCTCCACTGCTGCTGTGTGGGCTACCATCAAGGCAGTGAGGCCTATTTCTTCTTAAGGCTAAACAAGAAAGACTCTTTCAGTTGTATTAGTGTGAGACCATCACAGACATACTGGAAGGTAACAGCAGGTTGTGGGACTGAGGTTATGTGACTCACAGTGTGAAAGGAAAACGACCACATCGCTAATTCTCACTTAGTAGCAGGTGAGAATTTACCACTTGGCCACTGCAGCTCATATCCTTGGCTCCCTTGGGCTTTCCCTTCAACACTTCTGGCCTGTAAGCCTTCCTGGCAGAGCAGCCAGCCAACAAGCATGGCCACAGTGACTGGCAGAGGGTTCTGGGAACCACACTGTGGGTATCTGATACATCACACTCAAACCACACAGCCCTCAACAACACAGTGACTCATCACCCGTGTTAATGGCTCTGTGACACATCTAGACCAGGATACCAGAGCTGCCTAAACAGGATTGACGGCAATGACTACACCAAAGCATGCAACCCTGCCCTGTATTTAAAAACAGATTTAATCTTATAAATAATATATATATATATATATATATATATATATATATATATATATATATATATATATATATATATATATATATATATATATATATCTCAGTGGGCCCTTTTTGTGCCGTACATGTACTTTTAATAATTTGATACAATGCACATTTTACTGACAATATTTCTATACTTTTACTCTAGGATCTTTTATATAGGACTTTTAGTGGAGTGTGTTTACTAAGTGATATTGCTACTTGTTTTCTTAAATAAATCATGTGAATACTTCTTCCACCATTGCACATGTGAGAGACCATTTCTTCTCAACTGAAAGGTATACCGTGTTACATATTTCATATTCGATTGATAGATGATAAAATTGAAACCTCACACCCTGAAATTAGACACATCCTAAGAGATGAATCCTAAAACGTGGAGATTAGGATCGTACTGTTACCTTCAGTGGTCTCAGACTAGCCCAGAGAGATGGAAATTTAATTTAGCACCTTAATTACGGATGTTATCTGCCACTTAAGCACACATTTAAGCATGATCACTTTCAGTGTAGTTTCATGATGAAAAGCTACTCAATTCCATTTGCAGTTCAGATAAGAGGGTATTACTAGTCTAACCATTGCTGTAGTGGAGCCCACACAATCAGACAGTGGGTGGGAGCTACTGAGCACAACTGATCCCAAGAATTTCACAGTACATAAGTTTCAATCTTAGCCTTGATGGAAGGCTACCAGACTGCAAAGTGAGATGGTGGCCCACGAGCCATTACTGCATGTTATCCAGCCTTCCCTTGAGGGGATCAAATATTAACTGAGAAACTGTCTTATCAAATGTTTCTATTTTTCTTTCACTCTCCCGCTGCTGATTGGTGACACTGCTCATTCATGTCTGCCGATTGTTTCCTTAAATTCTAATTGGGCCCATTTCAGTCGCAGGCCACAGAGGTCCGAGTCAGGCTTATCTGACAGTGGGGTCATCTGTGGGGACAGAGGAGGAACAGGAACCATTAGATAGGAGTCTTGCCTCCTCCTGCTCCCCAGGGCCCACTGTCGCCAAGGCCCTGTTTGATGTGATCCATTTGCGTGGTCTGGCGCTTATCATGTCAGCATCGGGAACACCGTGGCCCCCCCGCACCCACACTACACACAGATGATTTAGATAAGTGATCCTACAAGCATACACCTCACCCCCCCGGACTACATCCATATCTCCAATTAAACCACACAGGAACAGAAAACTCCCAAAGCCACATCCCGCTGCACATAAAAGTGGATAAAAGGATGAAAGGTTTTGTATACAAACAGTTTAAATAAAGAATTACCACTAATTGCTCTTTAGCAAGAAAAGAAAGCTACCGCACGCATCTGATTTAGTCATTCAAGCCAACTAGCCGCACTGCTGTGTCCAAAGACCATTGAGATTTCTGCTGACCCTAATTGCTTTATGTTCTCAATGATTCTATCAGCTCTTTGATGTCAAAATAAATGCAGAAAATTGAAGTTAATTGCTATATTTGTGCTCAGCAATGATATCGACTGTTGTTCCACAGCAGAAAATAAACACTTGCCTTTAATTAAACATCCCTCCGGACACGAAGAATCGGTACGCTTTTTACAACCTTTTTTTTATCCTCCCTTTATTTACTGACAGTGTGCAATATTTGCCACAGGGAAAAGAAAAGTGCAAACAAAACAGGAAATGAGTGGAAAGCATGGCAAAGAAATTCCTCAAAAGAAGTCCTCTGTCATCGTTGGAATTCTTTTTCACTCCACACTTTTCCGTGACAGAGCGGCACAATAAGTTGCAAGGGTCAGTGGTACTGAAACAAAACAGGGCTGTTCCACTCGGGCCCCGGAACAATAGAAGTGACCCAGTCCATTCTACTCTGTCTTTGGGCTTTATTTTAGCATTAAATGCCCAGATGCTATGGCCTTTCTTTGGGAGAAATGACTGGAGGACACCTCCTTCACATTTTCTCTTTCTGGGCCATTTTCACTTCATAAAGCTGCAGTCAATGTGTTTTGTGTGTGGTGAGGAGGGTCTGACACATACTGTGGTGGTCTCAGTCGCTGTCTACATTGGTGGCTCAAGTAGTCCTAGGATTAGGCTTTTGTGTGCTGTGAAAAGGTAAAAGAAGTCACTTATTTGGGCTCAGTCAAGCTGCTGATTTCCAACCCCATTTTGGAAATAAGAGAAAGGCTTTGAAATGCGGTCTCTCTCTCTCACTCTCTCTCTCTCTCTCTCTCTCACTCTCTACTATAAATCACTTGTGTCCAGCAAATTCATTCATTCAGTCATTGCTCCTTTCTCTCTCTCTCTCTCTCTAGAAAACAACAAAAAAACATTTTTTTTGTACAAAAACAGCGATTCACAAATACAAAAGTCATTCACAGAAAGCAAAGAATGCATTATCTTCATCATATTGACATGAGGTGAGATTCTAGATAAGATTGGGACTTTGTTATGTAAGTTCCCAGGCTCAATGGACCCCTGGACTGGCCTGTATGTCTGAGTAAGAACAGCTGAGTTGCTGGACCGCAGCATCATGGGAGACCACACATACACACACTGGAAGCTTTTGCTGGCTAATGCTCGCCATCAAATGACCATGTGTGGTATTGCTGAGTCGCCAGTTAGGCAAAGCCATAAGCACACACACACACACACCATTTGCTGGTTTATTTTTGACAGTAATTTGACTAATAAGTGCCTATAACAAGTAGTCTAGTTAATCTTTAGACTTCTCATCTTTCTGGGTCACTTGTATTTTTTCCCTGTGTCCAGGGAGACAATGGCAGTGTCATAAAACAATGTCATAGGGGATTTATGGCACAGCCTATATATTTCCACACAGGACCATCTCCTGTGTTTCTCAGTATAACCTGTGTAACGCCTGGAGCCAGTGAATTCTTCACTTCTTCTGTCACCAGCAGAAGAGAGAGAAAGCCGGTGAAATCCCATCCTACAGCACTCACGGTTACGTCAGCAGATCTCATATCCCACAAAGCCAGTGAAAAAGCCTGACACACAATGTGCCACAATATACAGACTCACACAACGATCGACCCGCAAGTGTTTTTCGACAATGGCCATCTTTGCTGTGTGCTTGTGTGTCTTCTGTGCTGGGTTTGTGTCTGCAAACCACACACATGCACTCCCTCTTTTTCTCACACACACACACTTGAAGCAAATGAGCCAGTGTTTATGCATCTTCATATGCCATTAACAGGCTAAATCCCACTCAAATGAGAGTAACTGTCATCTGGTGTCTTGGCATGCACATGCTGTCAAACTGAATTTGTATGGATGGTTTAGACGACCTATGAATGTAGTTATCGGACCTCACAGTTAGTGATGTGACTTGGTCAAGAGCCTTCACACAAAATCCTCCACTGAAAGACCTCTGTACTCACCCCTCATTGTCTTGCCCTCCTCCTCTGCCCCCTCTGTGAAAATAGAGGCAACCCAGGATTTAAAGGTCAAGTCTGCACAAAAGCAGACAGTCCCCGAAGCCTGAGGTGTTTTTAATTGACATTTCTGTCTTTGTCCCCTGACCATAAAGAGAGAGGAGAAAGAGCCTTTTCCCCCAATACACTAAATTAGTACTAAATGAGACCTGTGAAGAAAATAGGGCTCTGGGGTGTAACCAGGTTCCCCCAGCTTGAGGGAATCCCCTTGTTAGGCGGGTATGGGGGCAGTGCTGAGGGGCTGTGAAGTGCTTACTCCACCATAAAGGGGGAGGCTCTGGTGCAAATCCCCACACAGAAGCGGCCTCTCCCCATAGAGGGAGATAAACCAGTTAGGGCATTGTTTATGAAGTTTCACTTTATTCTCCCCTGACAACCATTTAAACAATGACTATGGGGAAATGTCCCTCCGTGAATGAGCAACAATAGTCAGGATCAGCAGCTTTTCTGCGCAGCTAATACTTTGATAAAAAAGAGTGAAAATCATCCTTCCTGAAAGCATTAAAGGCTGCTCCATGAAAGACACCTGCAAACAAGAGCAGAAAGCAGCACAAACAAAAGTGTTCTGTCCAGAGGATGCCACCTTTGTGCACTCTCCCAATCACTTCCCACTTTGCAAATAAGGTGCTTATGATAAATACAGCCATATTCTGACAGTTTACTCTTCAGTTATTTAAAGTTAGCTTTCCCTGCAATACAGACACATGGTTATATTGTATAATGTCTTGTATTTCATGATTCATAAGACATGTAATAACTTATATGGTGGAATGGATAAGTCAAAAATGGTGTACAGTGGGTAAATACGTGTTTTCAGATGGACCTATGCGCCTTCTACAAACTTATTATTTTACTCCAGCCATTATTCACCTTATTATCAAAATGAGGGAAACTATAGCAGACAAAAAGCTTTTGTGCATATGATCTTTTGTGCTTTCAGCATTTAAGATGGCTTTTGTCTACTGTGAGATGGGTATCTGCCACAAACATCACTCAGGCATTGTGAAGGGGGGATTCGTTTTCAGCACGCCTTTGTTCTATTCTTTGGCCCTAACCAAAGAGCCACGCCTGCTCCTCTACCTCGAATTGTGCAGCGAACATTCCCTTCTTTGTGGTGCGAGGTGCATGAGCTGGCTCATCTCCGCAGGCTTTCGTGGGAGATGGCTGTCACGGTGGCAGGGTGGCATTTGGTAACCCAACCTGGTTATGCACCAGGGTGGCCCTCGGCTACCAGGCCCATAAGACTGTGGAGCATTAGGTGAGTGGCACTGAGAGGGGCAAGTCCCGCTCTGGATCTGTTCCAACTGACCTGTCTCCTTTCCCCTCTACCACGCTTCCAGCTCCACTCCTGCTGCTCACATCGTACGCCTGCTGCTCACATTTCTTCTCTTTGCCACTCAACACATCATCCTTGTCAACCCCTCCTCTCCTCCCAACTGTTTTCCTCCATATCATCCCCATCATCCCGTGGCCTTTATTTCCTCTTTGGTACCTTTCTCTCTCCCAATCGTCTTGCTTAGTCTCCAAACACATTCTCTCAAGATGCCGCTTCTGTTGTGTCACATTGAGGGAGCCACGCCCTCAGCCTATGTGCACACTTTTATTAAATCTGTGCAGGCGCTGGGCCGCGCTGGCGGGTAATCCTACAGTAATTGTTTCCAGATTAGGGGACCCGGACCACAAAGCAGGTTTAGCCAGGCATGAAATGGCCTTCCCATGCTGCGGCGCCAGCGACCAAACCTGCCGAGGTGAGACTCACCTGGATAAAGTCCACAAACGTCCATGGGAGTAGAGAGTCCAGGTAACCAATGTCCTTCGAAAACCTGTTGAGGATTCTTCCTGGAAAACACAAAAGCACAGATTAGATGGCATTAGAGTAGATATATGTAAGACAGAATTACACAATTGACAGTGGAATTTTATGTTTTTTGGTAAAAAACTTAAACCAGTCATATCATTACCGATTGGAAGAACATATCCAAGCAAAATAAAAATATACATGTATTCTTTATCCCTGAGCTAGTCTGCACCCATAAAAACTATATTTATCTTGTTTCAATATATTTTCTTCCTTCTAGTCTCATTAGACTATTGAGCAACTGTTACTAAAGTCCCCTCCAATATAACAGAAACGAGTTTATACACTGAGTGTGATATCAGCAGAAAAACACAGGTCTATCTAGATTAAACAATGAATCATTATTTGTCTAGCATTTTATAAAGACTGCCCTACTCTTGGCTGAATACACAAGAGAACCTTTTGTTTGGAAACAAAAGGCAACAGAAGCTGCGTACCTGCCTTTATGCTCTGACTGGCAGTGTCGGCGGCATTAATTGAGTTGCCTCCAATCTGCTCAGGTGTTCATTATTTTGACTGGTGCTCTGCAGGTGCTGTGGCGGCCCTTTATTGTGACTCTTGAAGTAACTTCGCTCCCCTGTTCTGATCCCACAGCACATACGATTACACTCCAGCTGTTTTCACACACTGTGTATTGCCGGGGTCAGTGATAGCAAATCCGTACACTACACTACCTAAAGGCAGGCAAGTCAGAAAGGCTTTCTCTATCTCCGTCCCCGAAGGAAGCCCTCAGACTCTCAGCGGCAGACAAAAAAATACAGTATTGCAACTACAGGGGCTGAACTCAAGTTAAAAGTCACGGACAGGCTGTGTAGATCCGCTGTGTGTAGGGTGTATTCCTTGTTAAAGCGCCTCTAAAATGGTGTCATAATGTTTCAGCAACCCAAGGTGACACATCACTGAGCAAACAGTAATATCTATCCGAGGAGAATATCAATAAAGCAGCGCTCACATATTTTGTGTACAACCCCTGACAAAGTGACACTAATCACACAAGCATGTCGATGAGTTTATCAAGGCTCACAGAACAGATCATGAAACAGGGGTGAGACTTATTACGTGACAGAGAGAGGGAACGGCTGAGCGGCACATTGGCAGAATGTGGCGGCATGGCACTATGGAGGCGTGGCGGAGCCATTGGCACCAGTGACCGAAAAGTTGCCTCCCAGCCTCCCAGTCAGTCCTACGGAGGTGGGCCCTGTAATCACCTCTCTCCACAGCCATAAGCAGCTTACAGCTTTATCCAAAATGCCGCTCCCGCCTAAAAACATGCATGCAGACGAGGCCGGGCTCCCCATAACAGCCATTGCATAAACCCAGCCAGAGCATTATTCCCCGCAACAATCCAGCAATGCTCCAAATCAGTCCTGATTCAAAGTCAAGTGGCGTAAGCATGTTGTACACTTGGAGGCAGACTAATCTTATTCACAGTGTGAGTGCCCCTTTAGCATACAGACATCCTGAGGGGAGGGTTCATGCAAGGGGGTAGAGCTGCTACTATACTAGTGGAGAATATTGCTGCTTTAGTCTGGGAATGGGGGGAGTACTTGTCAAACTGTGTTTGCGGAAGATCCAATAATATTTTATGTAATTTTACTGTCTAAGCCCTAGATGACCTACATTCATGCATATCTGACAAACAATGCCAATAAGAAAAGGATAGGTTTCTCTGGGTTACATCATACCATGGTTAGAGGGTGTTAGAGCAGAGAACATCAGTCAGCTATCAGCTGTTTGACAAGCAGCTCAGTTAACAGAGTTTCAGAGGGGATGAAGTAAAGACCCTTCTCTATCCTGTGCAGACTATAGAGGGGATACATTACAGTGATGCAGTTACACAAAGACATTCACTGCATGGAAATGCCTATGAGGTAAGATCGGCATGGGACAATGGCTTCAATCACTATGGGTGGTTGTCAACAATATCACCTATTGTGTCGAGAGGGGTATAGACGTTTCAGGATATCAGCAGCATTAGTATCAAACAATTTCTCATGGTCGAGGACTCCAAGGGTGATTTGCACCACTTTTTCAGGCTCAGGAAATATCAAGCCCTCCCAACTAAGGTGGCCCCTTAGGTGGAGATATTAGGTGAGCAGGGCCCCCAATCACACTTAAAGAAGTGGAACAGTGGGGTCCGGCTAGAGCAAAGCGTGTGGCAAATCGCTGTTCCCTGTAAACATCAAGATAAGGGGACGACTCAGAACCGCTCCATGTGTGGGCCCCAGTGCAGTTGGAGGGGCCTTTCAGTCAGGCATGTGCGATAATGAAGGAATACTGGGGAGGGGGCTGCCAAGGCTGGAGGTGGCACAGCTCACCTGCACTTCCATGAAGGGCCTCGGGGCCTGGGGCAGCCTCCCACCGCCGGCGCCTTGCTGCCAATACTAATACATTCTAAATCCATTCTCTTCGCTCTCACCGCCAGGCTCCTGCAATCTCCTCTGCTTCCCTTTCATGCAATTAAATAGTGGAAGTGCCGAGCGAGGGGGAGCCCTATCAGCCATACTGCACACACACACACGGCTCCATCTCCACATTCAATTTACACACCTCGATATCATCATCCACTCTGCAGTACTTCTTCCACTTTGCTCTTAACACTCTTGCATCCCAGACCTGAAATACAGACATTAAAAACATTGCCTGTGTAGACACAATTAGAATCTCACATCACTGACTACAGAAGATCTAATGTTCCCTGCATCAACAGCAACTGAGTGACACCTCGCACGAAGATGGCCCACTATGCCGATGTGAAAGGGGGACGGTGGAGGTGTGTGTGTGTGTGTGTGTGTGTGTGTGTGTGTGTGTGTGTGTGTTGACTGAAACTCCACTCCTTGACTGTGCTGATGAGCTGAAGCCCTGGCCTGCAGTCTCTGAGGGGATTAGCCCACTCAATGACACTAAATTATAGGGATCAACATCAGCTCAACACATCCACCGCTGTCTGTGCTGCTCTAACTGAATCACATTTGGATGAACAGCTGTAATAAGACTGTACATATTGCTAAAACTGAGCAACATGAATATATTAAGTCCTGTGAATTTATATAGTCAAGGAAAAAGCAATCTGTAGTCTTATCAAAATCATCTAGATATCTTCTTATCAAATAGCATTGTTATGAAATTTAAAGATTTCAATCACCCAAAACCCCAACTTGGAAATCAACTATTTCCACAGAACACAAAAGATAACACAGACACAGGATTCAAATGGCGCAGTGGCATTCAGGGGCTGATACAGAAGAGCTACAATGCCTCTCCTTCGATCATAATTCACCAGCGCTGTACTCTATTGTTAGAAACCACATTCACAGAATAACAAATAAGACATTTGTGCAGTGACTCTTGAAATGGTAACCTTTAACTCCATGAACAGTTATCAAACACTGGGCCGGTTCAGCAGCAGCACACCTATCACTTACACATGTAAACAGTTGTCAAATCCTTAACGACACATAGACACACAGTTGCAAATTACTCACACTTATTGCATGAGAGAAGTGGATGCAGAAAGCAGTTGCTATGCAAGTGGCAGTTATTGTTGTATATTATTAAAAAAAACACTAACAAATTTGAGACAGAAGCAAAACAATAAGAAAGACAGACGAGTGAGAGAAAGACGGCAGAACTGACAACAGCTGACGTTGTCCTGGTCTTTTATGATTGTTTTTACTCAAGTGAATGAATGAAAAATACAGAGCAGGAGAAGAAGGAAAAAACATGTAAATCAGTGAAATGTATTGTTTAAAAAAACCTTGTGGTCATGCTTAATCTACTGTTGACTGGACGAAGGACAAAAGAAAGGCACTCTCCGGGACAGTTGTCGATAAATCCAGTCAGACACATGTTTGCCAGCCTGGAGCCCAAAAGGTAATGACTGGACTGGTCATACAATGGTTACTGATAGCAGCACAACAGCAATCAGATAGCAGTGTCTGTTAAGCCTCTCCTTTGCCGCGCTATTAAACTGATTATTACATTATTCAAAGTGTTTGTCCTCCTCCCGTGCGTAGATTACCAAGTAAGGCACACCCAGATAAGCCTTCAGGTAGTCCAACACGTAACACAACGGCGGCAGTAAAAACAAAAGCCAAAGATTAAGACCTGTGGTGTTTGCTCCAAACACAGCTTTGCAAAGGAAAGCTTTGTCACTGCACCCACTTCTAATGCCAGAAGAAACCACAAGCTCCTGAACAACCCTCAAATCATATTTAGACTTGTGTTACCAGCTTATTATGACTCATTATACAGATACAAGTTCCCTTCTTGTTGAGAATTCCCACCCGAACTGATTGTGTTGTACATGCATGTCACTATGAAGAGATTAGACTGAGTAATTATCTTCTGACAGGTGAACAATGCTCCAGAAAAATTAAAGTTATCAAAGTGGGGCCACTTGACAGTTGACTTTGGGTATGAAAGACACATTGTAACTTCACCTGATTAAAAGAGGTATTTAATTGAGAACACAAAATCATAGAAGAACAAACTATTTTGCAAATGATTTAAATTAATTGAATTACTCTTGTTTTTTGTGTTTTCTATTAAAAAAGGGGTGTGCAAAACACGTCTGAAAAAGAAAAAAAACAGCAGCCCCCCCGGAGTAAAATCCGACGTATTTGTAGTGTTTGCACACTTTAAAAATGGTGTACATCTGCCTAATCCATTGACCCAGCAGCTACAGCCTGCAAAGCTAACGAAATAATCAAAGATTTCTGATACAGCGCACAAGACAAATATGTCAGTATTTACACAGCTCGATAGTCCAAACACAACACTGCCCAAGATCTAGTGCAAACAGTATTTATTCATAATGATTGCTTGCTTTTTGTTTGGGCTCACAATAAAAAGATAGCACTCTATTTACAATTTTCTTTATACATTATGGCAAAATATTAAGTCATATCACTAGGCTTTTTGACTGAATTGGCCTCTTGGACTTCACTTCCCTGCAGCGACTTTTGTGACACCAGTTTATTTAAATACAAACCCATAACTTCAACAAACAAAAAGCTTGTACCAAATGCAGAGCCACTATATTATATATTCAGATTAATAATTATCAGTTTTTTTATTCTATTTCTAGAAATTAAATTACATAAACAAGTCAATAATATTTGAAAATATTTGAATTATTTTATTATCATTTGTTATATAAAAATTGTAACATTTGAAATCGAAAGTTATCTTTTTTAAATTTATTTTTTACTTGATAGCAATAACAAACTATCGAGTTTTAGAACAAGCATATTATGGATGTTTGTAAAGTGGATCGAAACATGACAAAGTAAGTAACAGGCTGCTCTCTAGTGGTGAAATGTTAGCACAATAACTTCTACAGAAGAGCCCACTGGATGTTTACATCTCATAATCATATCATCACCCCTGTACAACCTTGACCATGTTATAAGGAAGTAATGAGTTATCAATCATCTAAATGAGAACTTGATGAAGAAATGAGCAACGTACCAATTGGATTGATATCAAAAAAGTGTACTGGGGTCCGAAGGATGGCATTAAACATGCGGTTGTGTAGGGTTTGGGCCGAGCTCACCAGGACATTAAAGAAGACCAAGCTGCGAAGGAAGCCGAACACGACTGAAGTGGCTGTTAAACCTGCCAAAAGCAAAGAAGAAATATATATAAGAAAACCACAATGCTATAATTGTACCTGTTCCAAGGTCAGCTATGCATTTAAAGTTCCATCTTCCAAAGTAGATATATTCCACTTAAGTTTTTCCTTCAATGATGATTTGTTTTAGTCTTCATGCCAATCTATTACTGTGAATACAAAGCCTGAAAGAGTGAAGAGGCTGGGAGTCACAAGGAGACATTCAGGGCAAAGCAATAGCAGAGAAGAAGAAAGGCACTGCTATCTCTCTGTACAGCTGAGACCCATGTACACATACAGCGGGCCTTGAAGGCCTTGGGCCACAGCCAAAGAACTCTGGATCTGTTCATTGAATGGCTGGCATATTCAGAGCCTCAACAGTACATGAAAAGCAATGTGCGTTCAGTGGGCTTCACCTGCGTAAACACCTAGGTACAGGTCAAGGTCCAGCTGCTGAGGGAAGCTGCCATTGAGGTGCTCTGTCACATTGATGTTCTTCTGTTCAGAGGCCCTGCAAGTCAGCCACAAAAGAAACAAAAATTCACAAGGACAAATAAACACAAGGAAGAAAGGACGCTATAAGATGAAGGCACAGTTTAGAACACATCCCTCCTATCCTGAAGCTCAAGGTCGCTTTCAACAAGTGACAGATAATGCCAAGAGAAACAGTTTGGTTCAGTCCTCTTTCATGAAATCATCAACCATTTCCAAGCTCAGAAAATGTCAGTTTGGCTTTAAAAAACGTGCTGTTCTCGAGCATTCGTGTTTTTCACAGTGTAAAAGAAAACAAAATCTCACCAGCAAGCAAGCCACCAGTCCTGTAGGACAAATGTAATCTAAACAAGCAGAATAAATGTCATGGATAAACAGTTATCAAGACAATGTATTACATCGTTCATTTCCTTCTGAATTTAAAGAATAGTAAAGATAAATTATGCGTTGTATTTTTCCAAAATTGATAGAAAAAACACACAAATGAATTGAAGAAAATTGACTCACATGTGCTAGGGCATTGAGTGAAATGAGGACCAAGAGGACCAGGAAGTTAGCGCCTGCCCTGAAATACTTCACATACATACGCAGGCCGACGTTTCCTTCTGAGCGGCTTTCCTCCCCCGTGGATTGCACTACCTACAGATAGACACTAGTGTCAATGCCAGTCTTCCAGCAACACTTCAGATCTGGCTGTAATGAGCAGCAGGGTAAGGGTGAGTACCTTCTGCCCTCTAGTGGCTGATCGAATGGAGAACAAGCCTTTCCCCCACAATGAGACTGCTATAAATGTACGCTTTCAGCTTGATGAAAACTGCTTTTGAGCAATTGAAGCCAACTATAAGCAATTTATTGTTTCAAATATACCTACCAGTGCAGGTGGCTCCGCTCCCTTAATCAAAGAGTAGCGAGAGGAGGAGAGGGAGGACAGAGAGGACATTGAGTTGTCAGAAAGCGTATGTGGGAAGTTGGAGACCGTCCCATGGATGGGAGTACCACCCTGCCTCTCCTCCTCCTCCTGGTCCTCCTCCTGATCCTCCTCCTCCTTAAGCAGGGAGGTGAAGTCAAGTCCAGAGCCCTGCAACTCACTGTAGGTCCCGCGTGCCACCATCTGACCCTGACAATGACAGAAAAAAACAGCACAAGAACTCACACACACAGCCATGGAAATGTCAGCATCTGTAAGTGATATGATATCTAAACCGAAGAAGGCCCCTGTCAATATGAGTATAAAGAACATGTACAGTATGTAAACAACATCAACATTATTATTCTACTTAATGACTTAAATGACTCGGATTCTAATGCTCATCATTGGTATCCACTGTCACTGTGAATCCAAGCTGACTACAGCTCATGTCCTTGAGTAACTACAAACTTTTTAAAGCAAACTTTAAGTCTGCAGGGTTTATTGTGTTTTATCATGAGATTCATTTTGGGTGTACTGTAGTGTTATCAAGTTTTGACACAAATTTGACATAAGGGATGCAACAAGACAGAGACTGTTAACAGAATTACACAAGTTATGCATAAGGTCATTATAAAAACGTACTTGGCGCATAATAACCAGCAATACATCTTTGATCGGCTTATTTGATACACTAAGATTCTGTTTTATCGTCACCTGAGCACCTCTCTTTACATGTAAATACAAACATAAACACACACCTGCTTTAGGACAACAATTTGATCTGCAGCCTTCAGATACTGTAGTTGATGAGTAACCAGGATACGAGGCTTCTTCCTTAAAAGTCCACAAATGCACCTGGAGAAAACAAATATGACAAACACCTGATTAACTGTTTCTGGATTTCTTCATGGTAAACAATGGGGAGATGTTAGAGACCAGACTTACTCCTCAAAGAGGTGCCTTCCCACCTCAGCATCCACCGCACTGAGAGGGTCATCCAGCAAGTATATGTCTGCATCCTGATATACTGCTCTAAAATTATACACAAATGGAGGTTATCTCTGTCACTTAGTAATACAAATGTGCATTGCTGCATAGTGATTTGGCACACCTTGCTAAGCTGACCCTGGACTTCTGTCCACCACTGAGGTTGGCTCCTCTGTCCCCGACCATCGCCAAGTCACCACCTGGCAACAGGTCCATGTCCTGAACAGGGTCCAAATGCAACCCTTACCAGTCATTCACAACAACTGGACTCACCACTAACACGTTTTTCTATTACCTAGACTACAGAGCAATAAAATGCAGCGGGGCATGTGATAATCAACAGTGATTCTCACTCTCTTGAGGGCGCAGGCTCTCAGAACTCTATCATACTTCTTGGGGTTGAGATCTTTGCCAAAAAGGATGTTGCTTCGAATCGTGCCAGGTAAAATCCAGGGCTGCTGAGAGACATATGTCAGCTCTCCTTTGACCTTGACCACACCACTTTCCTGACTCAGTTCTCCCAGGATGGCACTAAGGAGCGAGGACTGACATCCACAAACACAGAACAAAAGCTTCGATTTCAACAACAATTTTGAGAACCATATGGGAGATATGCCTAAAATCCATTTCTTTCCGAGAGTGACATATGAAGGTACCACTGGAAATAAGTATGGAACCGAACCAGGACGTAATTAGCTTAGCCTAGCGTTAAGTTGTTGTTCTGCAAGAAATTGTTACAGCACATAACTCCCAGTAAAGCCACACATTGTTTCTGTTTGTGTGATTTCTTGACTAACATTAAGAATAACTATATAGAAATAGCCAATCGTCTCGCTGATTGTCTCGTTTACTTAGGTAGCTCATATAAAGTCATCAGAATAATTTGTATCATAGTAACTTTAAACAAAAGAATGCATTCTGCTGCCTGCATAAAAGCTAACTATCTAGCATATAGCTGCCCTTTGGCTTGAACAAGAAATGATAGCACTCAGATACAAAAACAGGATTCATTTATGTTAAAAAGAAGAAATCTTGCTATTTCCTACTCATTATAACATCTTTGTCTCCATTGTGTCAGTCAAATCTAATGGCCCCAGTGACCTTTTATTTGGCATTCAACTTCTGGTAAAATAAGTCAAACCTCAGCACTGACTCAACGCTATACTGCATATACAACATTATATTATCAATAATTGAGTTACCAGTTAACATGTCTCAGATGTTTCATCGTGTGTGCATGACTACTAATCTTAGACGACAAAGAAGATCTGACCTTTCCAGCCCCAACAGGTCCAATTACCGCCAGGAGCTGCTCTGGCCTCACTGTGAAAGACACGTTCTGTAAAGTTGGAGCCTCTAGCATCTGTAAGAAAAGGTAAATGAACTAAAACACGTGTCATGTCGAAACTAATCACTAAGTCTGTTATTATTGGTTTTACTGACATCAACAGACCATTCTAGAGGCGCCTCACAATCTGTATAGCGACACTCTTTATCCTTACTTAGACCCTCTCAGGGAGATTTAAGGCATATTGCATGTGAGCAATATACAGATAGAAAGGACAGACCCTTTGTCACAATAATTCTTACCATATCCCAGGAGCATATTAAATCCTGAATATTCACTATACATTCCTTCTTTTCTACCATAGGAAGCCCCAGATGCTGAGGAGCAACTTCATCCAGCAGAAGCAAATCCTGAAAAGAAGAATCACATCCAGATCTGTAGTTTCTATTCTATTCAGTGATCAACACATACTGGGTATAAATATGGCCTCCGTCTGTGGTGCATTTACCTGAATCCTTCTAATGCTGATGAGAGACTCAGAAACCTTTTCTATGGCAAAGGGAAAGAAGAGCGTGATGGTGAGTCTGACCGCCCCGTAGAGGGAAACAGCCATAAACACTCTGCTAGCAGACAACTGGTTTCCAGTCAGTACGAAGATGCAGACGGTGATGAAGACGATGATCTTGCTGGCCACAAAGAAGGCTGCCATGTTCAGGCCACGCAGGTAGGAGCTTTTCATGATCTTGGAGATTTCCATTCTGTACAACAACGAGACATGTTGTCAGTAAACACTGTGTAACGTTTCAATCACAATAATGGCCAACATTTGTTTTTATATGCTTTTCAATTAAAGACCAGTGTGCAGGATTTAGGTGGATTCATTGGCAGAATAATATTCATTACTATGTTTTCACAAGTGTATAATCACCTGAAACTAAGAATCATTTTGTTTTTGTTTAGAATGAGCCCTTCATGTCTATTTAGAGAGATGGTCCTCTTCCCCAGAGTCCACCATGTTGCACCAGCATGTTTCTACAGTAGCCCGAAACGCACAAACCAAACACAGGCTCATGAGAGGGCCTTTAGCAATTTCACATTACCTGAAGACCTCTGTCTCTCCGACGCACTTGGAAAGGGAGGGGTGAGGGAGTGAACATTCAATTGGTTGCAATCTGCATCCTCACTGCTAGATGCGACTATATCCCACACACTGCTCCTTTTAATAAGAGGATATTACAACGACGTGTTAATAGATTTCAATGAAATTTGATAAAAATGGGACTCCAGGTTAGTTTATGGTGTACCTTCTGATCTCATCCACCAATGCAGCAAAAGGCTTCTCCCATCCATACATCTTTATAACGCGGATCCCAGAGATGACTTCGTTCATTGTGCGTATTCTGTCATCTGTTAAGACTGCGGTCTCAGCCCTGAAACAAGTGACACAAATGGCACAAATGGCACCAGTGGAACACACAATGCTAACCTAAAAGAGACAATAGTTTTCTTTATTTGATGAATCTGGCGAATGACTACAAACCTGAGACTAGAGAACAAGCGTCCGAACATAGTCTGTACTGGCATCAGGATAAAGAAGACAGCCATTCCCGCAAGGCATGATGGGCCAATCGCATACATCAACAATAATGTCACAGTTGCTGCTTGTATCGGACCAATCCACAGGAAGTGCAAATATAACGTTAGCTGTAAGAAAACGATGGAGATCAAAAAGTATATAACATGTAGGGTTGGCCGATAATTTAACGAGATCATTTATCATCTTTTGGTGGAATCGTATCATGATGACATATTGATACACAATACGTCACAATACGACACAATTACGTCATCTAAATTGATAAACACAAACACATACAAATCTGATTGCAAAGTCTGATTGCATTTAAGTTCTTATTAAAATGACAAACAGCTCAGTACTTTTCATTTGTACAAGTATTTATGGTTACTTGGACAATTTTTTTATGGAATTACCAGAAAACATGTTTGTACGGTGATTTATATTGTTATCAAGATAAGAAATTACTTATTTTTGACAGAAGGTTTTGGCAATATCAAGTCATACATTGTGTTCATATTATATTGAATGAGTCACATGTAAAATATAGAAATAAATATATAAACATGAGATATTTTCAGATAATTACCTCATCAAATTTGTTGACATCATTGGATAAGAGGTTCACAATTTGTCCAGTGGTAGTTTTGGCAAATGCTTTGCTGTTAAGACAAAGAGCCTTTGCAGAACAAAGTTGTTAAATCAAGTCATATGAAAATCGGGAATATGACATAAGGATATGAGGAATATGAGGATAACATTTATACACACATGAACCTCATAATGACTGACCTTCTGATATATCATGTGGCACATGGCCACACGAATCTTCATGCCTGCTCGCTGGACGTGGTAGAAATAGAGGTGATGAAGGACGGAGAGGATGATGGTTGTCAAGGAGATGCCAACAGCATAGCTGTACGCCTCATGGACTGCTGTGTTGGTCTGGTCATTACTCTCAAAGTACTCAATTATCTTCCCAAGTAGCACCGGCTGAATGACTTTGATAACTTCCTGATAGAAAATGAGATGGAGGGAAGATGTGTGGGTGTGCTGCCTTAAAACAGTTCTCTGTAGATATTTGGTTTCACTGTAATATTGCACTGTACCTCTATAAAGATGTATATTCCAATTTGTGCATATGATCTCCAATAACACTGAACAAGAACTTTGGCAAGTTTGGGTGGGCGCAGATCTTTTGCCGCCTGTTGAACCTCTCTGTTCCAGTACCTTTGAAAAGTGAAAAGAGAAGCAATGATTACTCCCAGTCAGTAATCTAAGATATTGATACAGTGTTAATCGCAATAATGAACTGTTGCACTAGGAAATGTTTCTGGAGAAAAAACACAAGAAACATTCAGTTGTACATATTTCCAGCAGAATAATGTGCTTGTGTGGATGTTTACAGACTAAGTATAGGCTATTACAGATTTCGGTGTGGCTGGCTGCGGTTTTACATGAGACTATATTTACTGATTTAATTATTTGTAGCAATGCATTGTAATGACACAATAATAACGATATTCTATTTTAGGCTTTTGGATTCGATTTCATTCTAATTGGATCTAACTTAGTTTTGTTGCTCAGGTTTCTCTCTTTACTGCCACAATGTAGAAGTACTTTCACCTTGGGTGGTGGAGGAGCTGATATTTTAAACTTGTCACACTTAGGTTATTATTAATTCAGTAATCTCTCATGTGATAGTTTGAGATGTATATTGAGATTGTTATGTGTATGCCATACGTAACATCTATATATAAGTGGGCTCCCCTCCAAGCAAAAAGTGACTCTGTACCTAAACCCTCAAAGGGGGTGTTTTGTCCCCTATTCAGAAGATGTCCAGGCTGAGAGGTGCCAGGTAGTCCATGAGTTTCTGGTTGGCTACTAAACACTTGGATGACGTCCCAGTGGAGAAGGATGGTACTCCAACATGGCCACTGCTCAGTATGAGAATATAGCTCTGATTGTTGTTTGGATGTAGTAGTTTTGAGTACTATGCCTTTGCTGAAGGGGTTGTCGTATCTTTCAAGCGGCAGTGATGTTGAAGAATGAGGATGAAGGAATCTCCGCGGACACTGTTCTTTCTGGTATAATAGAGTTTATTACAGAGAGGAATCACAGGTCAGGACGAGCGTCTAGATCGCTCGGAGAAGCTTCTCAGCCAAATGGAAGATCTACTGAGACTGCACCGCAGCTCAGTTATATACCCACTTTGTCGTGCTCAGTTCCTGAGATCCATAACGTCACTCAGGACCCCCAATCTAACCACTTATTTTCCAGACACAGAAAGGAGGATCCTATAACAAGATTTGGACATAACAGATGTGGTCGCACAAAGGCCTCTAACACATGACCTCCGGGCACAGGAACAGACCCCCCCTCCAACAGGTCATTTGTTTTGAGGGGCCACTGACCAAAAGTACATGTGAATCGGTATGCTGGAAATCGATCTTTTAAGGCAGCTGAGAATATACCTCAGGGTCTTAATTCAATCCCTTACCATTGTAGCTCCTCCCCCAGTCGATGTGACGCGTCCTCTGGGAGAACATTATACATGTCATCTTCTTCCAATTTCCTCTGGTACCCAATTCTGAACAAGGGATTCAGCCAACTGGAGAGAAGGTTACATGAAAGTAAGCTCAGTAGTTGAAAATAATAATAAACAGAAACTATTAAACCTAGTTTTAGCTCAATGAGAAAGCACTGAACATTTACATTCCACAGTGATACTTTGCAGTGTGGCCCAAACAATCATTTTCTAATTCACTATGAAAATTAATTGACTCACAGTTTTTGTATCTTTAATGTAGGTGCCAGAGTGCATACAAAAACATACAAATAGACTAACAGAGCTTGTTTATAAGAAAGGTGTCAGGTGAGGATCCCCCAGACTCCCGCAAGAAGTCCGGCCTAAGGCCCGAATCCATTTGATCTAATGAATATCATTTTGTTTATTAACTGGTCCCTGGCCTGCTGTCGTTATGCAAAAGTGACCCTCTGGGCAAGCAAGTTTAGTATCCTTGCCATATATTAACTTGTTTTGTAAACAGAAGTGGAATGGTCCATTCTTGTAGTACACTTCCAAAACTTTATACATTTACATAAAGTAATAAACGTATACATGTTTATTTCTGTCTCTTTACGTTGTCTGCGTATGCATGTCGAAAATAGTGCTACACAACTGAAGTTATTATTATAGAAACTACTTTTACTGTACTAATGAAACACTTTGTCATGCTCCATGTTGCTCCAGACATAGGCTACTTTGCGCAAGTCAGCCTGTTGTGATTTAAGACTACGGGGATATATTTACACCCAAGAGCCGGCACTCTCTCCTCCGTGGGGGAACAGTGTGGTTGATGTTGACGCACGGACGGATGCTCAGGCAGCGACCTGATATCACATCCAGGGGACAGCCCGTCTTTTCAATGGCCACTAACTGTCACACAGGAGAGCTCTCCATTCAATTAACGTCAAACACGGCTGTCACTGCCGGCCTGCGTTTCTTACCAGAAGAAAATCTTGGAGAGAAGATTAGCTGAAGCCGACGGATTATCCTTCACCTCCTTCCGCAGTGGTTCCATGCCCCCCAACAGTTAAAGCAACCCAAGGCCTTTCTCTGCAGGCTATGAGGCAGGGGGGGTATCGACAAAGACTCAGAGGAGTAAAACCCTGAAAGACAGCTGCTGTGAACTCCAATGTGTGTCAATATCCCACCAACAGACGTTCAGGACAGGATTACTACGCGCAGCCGGCTTGGCGTCAGTGTTGCCAACTCCTCAGTAAGGAAAGGAGCTATTGGCTGTCCTTAAAGTCGCTAGAAGTCGTCATCGCCTAATTTGTATAATTGTAATGGAAGCTGTAGGAGACAGGAATATAATGATATAGTAATAATATATAACCCTTTTTTGCAGTGTCAATTTCTTTACTCATTAATGGCAGCTTGCTTTGGGTGGAACTGTTACAAGGCTTTGCCTTTTGAATATTTTCTACAGTAAACATTCAAGAAAAAGTTAAAGTAGAACAATAAAATAAATTATGTAATTAACCCTCCTGTTATGTTCGTTTCTTAGGTACAGCAATGATGTTCCCGGGTCAATGTGACCCGGTGAATGTTGAATCATCCAAAAGTTGTCAGAAACCAAAAATTCCTAAGGAATATAGTTTGTACCTCATCACCAAAACCTTTACTAACAATTCAATTAGTTTTTAGAGGAATGGAGTTATTCACCCTTCCTTAGATCAGAGTTCAATTAGGATAACTGATTCGTTTAAATGAAAAATACATGTTCAAACAATTGTTTAGGTACTTTGGAAAGATCTAGATATAAATTGCATTAGTCTACCATAACATGTATTTCCTCCTAAATTTTATTTGCATTTTGAAACTTTTTTTTTTTCATGGGGCAGTCGTATGTATCTGCAGTGTGTACTGTTGGGAGGACTTCTCAGCAACCCTTTGGGATGTTTCGCCCCTCCTCTGCTAAGTGTGGGCTCAGTTTTCCTGAGGGGAAAAATAAAGGTTCCCGTCAAAATATTATTTGTATTTCTCACACAGGTGGGGTCGTTAGAAAGAGAGTGTGTGTGCGTCTGAGATTGGGATGAAGTAGGGTATGTGTCACTCTGTCAGTCAGTCAGACAGTCTATTATAAATCATATAGCACCATATTTATTAGGAGAGACATGAAAGAAACCCTTACATTAGTGTTCCATGTCCAATAAAGGTTTATTTAAGGGGAAAGTGAGAAGATAAGAAACATTGTTTAGTCTGGAAAGTGTGGTTCACGTGGACTGATGGGCACATAGCAGGATAGAGATGGGTTCCCATAACAACCACCTGATTTATTTGTTTGAAGTTTGAAATGTGTACAACTTTATATATGGGGCTGTGAAGTGGTGTGTGTGTGTGTGTGCGTAGGTGTGTGTGTGTGTGTGTGTGTGTGTGTGTGTGTGTGTGTGTGTGTGTGTGTGTGTGTGTGTGTGTGTGTGTGTGTGTGTGAGTGAGTGTGTGTGAGTGTGTGAGAGAGAGAAATGTGGTGAAACATGGTGGGAGGGAGTAAGAAAGACTGTCTCACATTTACAAAGAAAGAAATGGTCTAAACCTCTTTTAGCCTCCACTTTCACTGCTGGGTCAAATTGACCCGAACATCATCTCTGTAATATAAACCAGCAGGGGGGGTTGCAAATACATGATATTTTTTAAAGTAAGATGGCATATACAAGGAGTTCTTTGTCACAACCTGCACTATGTGGCTTGCCTGGCATAGCCTCAAATAAAATTTAGGAACCCATAAACTTTGAAAATGTACATTGTCTGTTCTAACACCATTTTCTTTCAAATGCACTGAATCACAATTTGGAAACGTTTGATGTTTATTTGTTCTCTATATTCAACTCCACAAACTTCACATAGAGTCCTAACACATTTCACATGTATCACACACATTTCATGTGATGATAGATTAGTTTGTATCACCTGTTTGTTTGTGTTTTTCCTATTCTGTAATATAAAAAAGAACAATAACATACTACAAAAAGTAAACAAGTGCAATATTTTCAATCCACGTTATCTTTTAGGTTTTAGTGTTCATAGTATCAGATAAAAAGGACACTCTTCTCACGTGGGAAAGTGAGTAGTGAATATTAAAAACAACATGCATGTTTACATATGAGCTGGTAATCATTGGTCATTCAGTTGCTAAATATTATGCGCAAAAATAGACTAACCAACTGGACTTTGTCCCACTGCTCCTTTTTGGGGGGATTACTGATTACTCCTTTATTTTCTTTAATGTTAATATGATACTTGACCTTATTTGGGGACCAAAACGCTTACAGAATGTAATGACTAACTGCCAGCTCATACTTCCTTCCTATTATTTTACCTTCAGACACATGTGTCCATCCCTCGCCACTAGAGACGCAGGCGAGATGTTCTGTCTGTAAATCATCACAATGAAACACATGTCCACCGTGTAATTTGCCTGTCTGCGGCCATTTTTTCTCCCATTTTCTTGGATCTGTTAAAAGACAGTATACATATCTTAAACCTCCAAATGTCAAGCTTGCAGATTCTGGCTTTTGTCAGTGGCTTGGCCGGACTGGGCGCCACTATTGGTGCCACAGTGTCCAATGAATGGAGGGCTACCAGCCGGGCATCCTCAGTCATCACAGCGACCTGGGTGCTCCAGGGTCTGTGGAACAACTGTGCTGGAAATGCCATTGGAGCTCTGCACTGCAGACCACATCATACTATCCTTCAGCTGGAAGGTAAGCTAAACTGGGGTCAGAGTTTCACGGCGACCACAAAACAAAATGTCTGTTGTCACACTGTTGCGTGACACGTTTGTCAGTGTTAACGTAGCGGTTGGAAACACATCTAGTGGGTGAACATTGTCCATGTACTGATATATGGCGAGGTATTGTATGTATACTGCATGAAGTGTTCCTAAATATGTAACCTAAATATTACTCAACACAGACACAAATGTATCACCTTGTGATGTATCAAGAACTATTAAGCTGCTGACAATTTCTTTCAAAACTCAAACTCAGTAAATTCAGTGCGTATTTTGTGCATATATTTTTAGGTGTAGCAGATATTCAAATAATCTTTTCTATCGTGCTAGTTACCACTTTTCAATGGGTTTGATACATAAAGAAGTCTTTGAAAGTACTATTATTAGGTAACCGGGAAAGTTTTTTTGTAAAAGACAACATTTTATAGTGATTGTTTTGCAAAGAAAACATTACTTAAGGTTCATCATTAGGTATCTATTGTAGAATATACAGACTGACAGTGTTTTGTTATTTGTCAATAAAAGAATGAGATTATCTTTGTTTGAAAAATGATCAGATTGTGTCATTTTTCATCTAGTTTTCTTTAAATTGAAACTTTTTTGTTCAATTTCTTTATAGTAACATTGTATCATTATCTTTGCTGATATAATCACAAATTACATGTTACCTTGACAAGTATTGTTTCAAATTTATAGAAAAAATATCTAAGTAAATAATAATTTATTTGACAGATTATGGCCCATGTGTTAACTGAGGCAAATGAGTAATCCTTCGTTGGAAATATCAAACTGAGCGTGTATGAGTCACAGCTTTGACAGAGAAAGTAAACAAAGACCTGTTGTCAGTAATGAGCTCGTGAGGGAGAAAATAACGGACTACATTAAATTAAAATCATGAAATTGTGTGAACCCTTTTCACCAATATTAAATGTTATATATTTGTTTTATTTATTTTATATTGAATGGATGTTGCTCTTTGCTTGTAATCAAGTATTTTTAGAAATGCACACAATGTTCCAGTGTTCCTTACTTTATTTTACTTCTGGGAAAATTATGAATTGTTTTGTCAGGAAAATGTTGTTGTTGTAATTGTAATTCTGGCCACAAGAGGCTGAAGTGTACCACTAACCCATGCTCTAAATATAACTAAAAGCAATTATGTATTCCCCAACAGCAGATTAGCGCTGATTGAAAATACATTTCAGGAAAGTTACGTCACATAACTTGCTAACAAACAACATATGTACCTTGTGTTTTGAGTGCATGAAGAAATGACTTGTGGAAGAAAACATAAATGATTTAATTGATATTTACAGTGGAACATAGGGTTTTGGTTTACTTCAGCCTCTTGTGGCTGAGATGTAACAAATATTTATATCCCAAAACGTACCTGTTTTTACAGGTAAATAGAGATTATCCGAGAGAATCTTTTTTCCCTGTTCCCCTGTACGAAAAAACTATTTAGATTTTTTTTTCCTCTCACCTCTTCTCAGGGCTTCCGTATAAGAGTGAATGAGACGCTGTTAATAAGTGATTTGAATCCTGCTACTTTAGGCCTAGTTATGCAGGTGGCAGTGCAAGGTGACACATTCCCTGCACTGTATCCTATCTCAAATATCTGCTGTGGATCAGATTCGATTCACAAAAAAAAAACGTGTTTTAAATTGAGAGTGGAAGAAATTCACATACACATACAAAATAATAACAACATTTGTGATGTGTAATGTTATTGTTTTGTTGAGGTTGTCGGAAAAATGCCGGTTTAATTTTCACATAGTTTGTGGTGGGAACGGACAAAATAACAGGAACACCTTACAATTTACCTTTGGCTCACGCATTGTGATGCATTTTAGTTTAACCTACCCTTGAGTAGGAATGACCATTGCACCATTTTACTGGTTAATACATTAATTATGTAACAAACCTGTTAATGAATACTATGTTTTTTATGTGGGAGTACATTAACTTTTACTTTAGTCAACATTTTACTTAGTATTTTTACATTATGGTATCATAAGATTTACTTATTAATCAAGTTGTTTGAGTGTTAGGTCATGCTCATCACAATGTCCAAATAATTTGCACACACAATCACAGAGCAATACAATAATTGTGCGTGCCTACAGTTTGGTTTTAAATGTCAGAACTCACTGGATGAGGGTGTGGAAGATGTCATAAAGACCATTGGCCACATGTTGATGTTCAGAGCCAAACTCCTCCCTACAGAATATAACAGTCCACAACACATTAACTATCAAGCGCAGCTTATCCATTGGACTTACTAGTGTAGCACAAAGCTGCCTTTTCAACAAGCCACACTAGCCAGGGAACCATTAATCAATTCCAGATCTCACCAACTTAATTGGACGTCACACAGCGGTGTGGAGGAGTCCTCTCTGCAGAACAAGCAGCATGTTTCAGGAGATCTTGGCCTTTATGCTAAGCACTTCGGGGTGGGTGCTGGTGTCTTCTACCTTGCCGACGGACTACTGGAAAGTATCTTCACTTGATGGAACGGTCATCACCACAGCTACCTACTGGTCCAATCTGTGGAAGGCCTGCGTCACTGATTCAACTGGAGTCTCCAACTGCAAAGACTTTGCCTCGATGCTAGCACTGGAGGGTCAGCTTTTTGCCTTTTTTGGTCAATCATGTTGAAATTATTTCCTGTTTTTCTTTCCGTTAAAGAACACATGTTAATGCCTGAAAGGGTTGCTGTTATTTGTATATCTTTAGACTAATGCTGACTCATTCTCAGTTTCCAAGTGTCTGTTAAGTGTTCCTGGCTCCTCAATGCTGGAACGAGCTCCCCACTGACATCAGGACAGCAGAATGTCTCTACATCTGCTGTCGGGAACTAAAAACGCATCTTTTCCAACTATACCTTGAATAAAAACAGAAGTGACAGCACTTCAGTGGCACTTGAATGGCACTTACTTATGGTATTTTTGTAGTTTGGCTTTCTTGAAGAAATTGTACTTTCTTAATTCTTGTTGTTCTGAGCTTGTACTCATGGTTGAATGCACTTATTGTAAGTCGCTTTGGATGAAAGCGTCAGCTAAATGACATGACATGTAATGTAATGTAATGTATTGTAATGTTCAGCTCCTTCTCTGTCTAAACTTTGACATTTCTAGTTGAAGCTCATTGCTACTCAGGACTAATAGATACCCTAAGGCACAATTCAAGTCTTCAAGGAACAACTCATTTACCTCCACATGTGTCAATGTTTAGCCTTTGTTCTCACAGCTTGACATTTATAAAGGAGATTTACTCTGAACCTCAGGCGGTTTTTCCCCACGGATGACTAGTTTCAGGGGTTAATTTCTAAGGTAATATTTGCCACAAAATCACATCTGAATGACAACATTTCATACCAAGTGTCCCTAAACTACTCCGAAGTGTCTGAAAACAATTTGGGTTACTCATGACAAATTGTTTTCTTGCTTTAAGTGTAAATTGGTCACAAGGTCACTAACCCAGTGACCTTGTGGTGTGCCGGTGTGAGGCGACAGAGAATGCAAAACCACAGAATGGAGCATGACACAGTAAAACTCTTTGGATTGCATATACATTGACCTCTATTTTACATGTGCAGGCTACATTCAAGCATGCAGGGGATTGATGATTGCAGCTATCTGTCTGGGCTTTTTTGGTTCTATATTTGCCCTTATTGGAATGAAATGCACCAAAATTGGAGGAAGCGACCAAAACAAAGCCAAGATTGCCTGCTTGGCAGGTGTAAATTTCATTCTTAGTGGTAAGTACGATGGAATTATCTCTGCAATATCTGTACTTATATGTGTGATTGATTTTGATTGATTTTTTTCTTGTTCTGCTCAGGCCTCTGCTCACTGTCAGCATGCTCCCTCTATGCACACCGGATAACAACAGAGTTTTTTGACCCAATGTATATGGCACAGAAGTAGGAACTGTCTCGTTATTTCACAGAGAATTTATAACCTATTCAGAAAAATGATCATCAATAACAAGTATTGGTCTTTGTCTGTAGGTATGAACTGGGAGCTGCTCTCTTCATCGGCTGGTCAGGGTCTATCCTCTGTATCCTTGGAGGCATCATGCTCTGCTTCTCCATCTCATGTTCTTTCACCAAAAGGTGCTTTGAGTACTACATTTATGGTATACAGGAGATACACAAATAATTAGATTATTTTGAATCATAATTTAATTTATGAAGACAAATCTGTGTTTTGTCTCTTTCCAGCCACAGTCAGACAAAATATATCTACAACGGTGCTGCCTCACGTTCTCATATCTCCTCCTACGTGAGAGGGCAGGCCAAGACTGTAAACCAGAGCCCGCCTCCACAGTACAGCAACTCCTCCAGGACGCAGCACTTTGATAAGAATGCATATGTGTGAGGAATGTGAATATAACACTTTTAGTTTATGCCAATCGTGAGTCTTAAAAGAGCTACCGTAGAAGTAGATGATATTAATCTGTGGCTCATCAGGAAGTAAGTTTAGAATATTTAAATGTTTCTGAATTTAAATTGTATGATGCTGTTTACTCTCTGGTGTTGGGGGATTTCTATTTTCTGTACAGCAGACAGCTTCTGTATTTGGCAGTTGTACATATTACTGTGCATTGAATTTTAGGACTACGTATGTATTATGATTAAACAGCTAAATCAAAAACATACGTATGCATGGTCCAAAATGGGCCTCTCTAATAATTCTTTTGCATCATTTTATATTTATATTTTCTTTGTGGCAATTAGGTGTGCAATATTTGACAAGACATTTCCTTTGTTGGTTGTATCTTTGACTGTAAGTGACCTGCACATTTTGTTAATCTGTAATCACAATATGTATAACAGTGTCAAAAATGTAATTATATAACCATTACCTATGATTTTGTAATAAAATAAAACTTGAAGAGGGTCAGAAAAGGTCTGGATTTAGTTATTTTTTTAAATGTGTAGTCATGAGAAGGCTATGTTTTTTCGAAGAGTATATGAGTAGAAATAAAATAGATACAAAATAGAATTGAGCTACATCATCCCATTTTTCTTTTTTTCTCGTTTAATCAACATATTATATCTACTCTTCAGTGATCACATCATACCTGCAGGGGGCAGCAGTTTTGCACTCTGCTATGTTCTCTAAAGAAGATCTGTGAGTCACCCTTGTTATCATAATGATGTGTTCGACAAAAATAATCAATCGCTTTGAAGTGGTTATAAGCATGAGCTTTCTTACCATTAGTATTGCTACATACGAGTAGATGCAAATCTTATTATTTAAGCCTGAAAAAAGTAGCTAGAATTGAAGGGAATTACCTCAAGTGGTTGGCACACTCCAACAAGTTTACAGTAAACATTTCATCCAATCGTACAGAGCCCTCATCAACATCAATGGCAAACGGCACACACACAATGTTATCCTGTCCGGAAGAAGGAACCAACTTATCGTCCTGCTTCCACTGAACAGACGTTCGGTGTATTATGTGCTTCTACCCAACTGTGTGGTGGCTACCTGGTTTAATTGAGTGATTTATGAAATGAATAAACGTCTGATCCAAGTACTCGGCTTCTTAACTTCATCGCTTGGATGGCTGTTTGTGCTGTGCACCATGGCCATGGACTATTGGCGGATCTCCCAACTAGGAGGACAAGGAGGCTCCTATATCATCAAAGTGGCCTGGTACTGGTCCAATTTATGGAAGGATTGTTTCACGGACTCCACAGCCGTCACCAACTGTAGAGACTTCCCTGTGCTTTGGACGGTCACCCGTAAGTACACCACACCTCAGAAATTATGTTTTTAATACCATCTCTTTCACTTTGAATTCATAGACAGGTTGTCAGACCTGTAGTTCAACAGGCAGAGTGTGGCACAGTTATGGATGAGTGTGCACAGTGGCACTTAGTTCAAAGGCTTAAAGTGATACTGTGTTACTTTTGAAAGAAGAAATAACATTATAACATGTTTTTTGTGGAAATTAAAAGCATTTAAAATGCCCCCGTGTCAATTTCAATACATCCATGGATGTTGCCACTGCAGCTTAACTTGGTCTGATATGACCACTAGGTTTGGTTGTTAATGTTATCTAACTTTAGCTAGATATTGCTACACTGTGTAAATAAAATAACTGGGTCAGTTAGCTTACTGAGAGTCTTCTCTACCTGTGCTATTGTCATCCTAGCCTTTAGCATATAACATTATCCCATTATTGATGCTTCACATAGACTTACTTTAAGGTGTAGAGGTCATCAAGGTCAAGTTAATATTTCTTTGTTTCAGTTTTGGCGTAAATTTCTATTGTTAATATGATGGACATTTTTGAAGGCCAATCCTATAAGATGATTGCATTAACATGTATTGTAATAAATGCTGTTCATTTAACAAACTCACAGTAGACAGCAGAGCTTCATTTGTCCCAGTGAAATTTACAAATATTGTGAGATTAAGAATACAACTGATAAATACTGACTTTGACAGAGAACGCCTAAGTCAAGGAATTTAACATTCAGTTGTGTGTGAATTTATGGGTCACTTCAATTCACATTTCAAAGGGAAATATTCTACTTTATACTCCATAAACTCAATCTAAGGGCTTAGGTACAATTTATGTGCATAATAAGGTTTTACATTCTGAATGAAAAGAAAAGTGTGAAGTCCTGTTCAACGGGGGAGCAAAGCAAAGCAACAGATGAGGGCTCTCAGTGACATTTAGTTTACTCCAGAGCTTAAGCTGAGTGCACACAATACAATTAATAATAGTATGTAAAAGTGTAATCATTGTAACAACTTTATCAGAAAGCTGTTGATTCAAATGACTAAAGTCATTTTCGGTAAAGTTTGAATTTATCAACCCTGCTTCAAAAGTTACCATTCGGCTGAATCAGAGCCTTGTTAAGACAAATCTCAGCAGAACTGAGAAAACTATTATAAGCATGAGCAGTATTTGGTGTAGTTGGGCTTTGCATTGTAAAAGGGTTCACATTAGTGTCTAGTGAATAAAAGGAGACACCTCCATCCTCCATTTCATACTCACATTAGCGTGAGTAAGAAATGAAATGCGTTCCTAGAACTTCTTCTGTCGAATACTATGCCTTAACTCTTTCTTTCTGCCTCCCACAGCTTTTGTCCAAGCAGTACGAGGATTGCTAATGTGCGGTTTAACTTTGGGGTTTTTTGCTGTTGTACTTTGCTTCCTTGGGATGGAGTGCACTTATATTGGTGGAGCACAGAAAACCAAGGACAAAATGCTTTTTGCCGGAGCAGTGTTTCATATCGCTGGCAGTGAGTACACAACATACACGTTTGTCTCTATAAATGACAGAAATGTTTTGCCCTCATTATTTCTTTATTTCAACAACGCCTCTGCATGCAGGTGTGTCAGATGTTGCTGGCTACTGCTTGTACATCAACCGGGTTGCCAAAACAACCTTTGCTCTCCGATTAGAGCCAGGAGTCTTACGGTACTTTTTTTGTCACACTTATTTATCTACAGAACAATATAATCTAAACTTCCACAGTAAAATATTATGCTAAATCTGATGTATTTACAGCATGTACAATTGCTCATTACTTTTTGTCTCACATTTAACTAATTCCAGGTATGACCTAGGACCTCCTATATTTCTAGGATTGGTGGGATGTTTTCTCATTCTTTTAGGGGGTATGTTCTTCGGTGTGACCGTCTTCCGGGTAATTGTCCCTGAGAGGTATTGAAATTCATCCATCTTCATCCTTTATCCTGTGACTACTGAGTTCATACCACAATATAAACATTGAATTGTTTCGTTCTTACAGTAAAGTGGTATATGCCTATGGAGGAGGCACATACATGAACCCACGCTCCAGAGGCAGAACTCTGTACACCGGATACTACAGACCCTCCAGGCAGTATGGAACTTATGTGGGCTCATCCAGCAGCTCCAAGAACTCAAAGCTCTCTCAGACAATAAATACAAAAATCTCAGAAAGAGATGCATTTGTGTAGTTGCACAAAACTCGCTTTTCATGTATAGTTTGACTAACAATCAGCATATTGCATACTGTTAATATAATGAAAAACCCTCTGCCTTCTCTTGAGAGCATCATGAACAATTGTATTTAGTTGTTTTTGCTGTTGTTATTTTCATGATCTGAAGTTTTTATTTTGGAAAAAAGGTTATACTGTATACTATGTATAGAATACACTGTCTTGTACAACTCGTTGTTGTTGTTGTTAACTTTCATTCTTGTAAACGTTGTTGTGATTTAACAAAAGCATGCATTACAATCAATAATGTCACTGTACATTTATATAGTAAAAAAACTGCTAATATGAATGCCAATGAGAAAGTGCTTTTTTTTTTGGTTGAGGAATTACTTAATAAGGACACTGGTATCTCAATGGTTTAAAATGAACGTCAACTATAAAAATAACACCCAAGCTGTATTAAACGGACATTTCAACAATACATGCTCTATTTCAACCTCTGAACTTACTCTGTTTATCTTTTAGTCTTATACAAATTTAAATGGAACATTAATACATTTTTCTGTAAAAAGCCATATTACACAAATTGCGGCCTAAACTATGTTTTCTACTGAACTATCAGTAGCTGCAAACAATTAGGCAGACAAATGATGTACAGACTTCCTGGAACCCACATCGGCTTTGATGAATGTGTTTTTAAAGTTTTTGCACACTTTTAAACTAGAAGATTTTATAAGCATGTGTGATAAAAAACGATTAAAGACTATTTGAACACTGACTGGACGTGCCTTTGTACTGAATGACACTGCTAATTATTTGGTTGATTCAATTTGTTGTTTGTTTTATGGGACATTTTGATGCTGTTTTTAACTTTTTGCTGTTTTTACATCTGTTTTGTGTGCTTCTTGTGTGAAGCTTTTATGCTGCTGTCTTGGTCAGGACTCCCATACAAAGGGATGTTGAATGTCAGTTGGACTATCTTTTGTAAATAAAGTTTCAAATAAAAAACAATAGTAATTGCCAGTTGTGTTCCTGGATCTTTCTCCTATGGCTGATCTTCAGTGTCACTGACAACGAAGCACATTGGATCCAAAGGGAGAGTGGGGGAGAGACAATAGTTGTATCACTGCATTAGGATGAATGCTCAAGAAGCTCACAGATAACTCCTCCTTTCCCCCCTAATGATGTTGAAAAAACATGCTTACTATTTCATTATAAAAAAATATGCTAGTCGTTTAATACAAGCCATTGTTTGATGTGCTGATAAGAATCACAGACTCAGTTTTTCCATTTTTTCATATTTGCTCCAGTTTCCTCCCACAGTTCAAACACATGCATTGGTTCATTGAAAACTGTAATAAATTATCTTAATTATTGCATCATGTCTTCAGCTACTTCATCTTGTGTCCCTTTGTTCAATTTAAAGGACCTTCATCAGAGCGAGATGTGAATTGAAGAACCCTTGGTCATATTGAGTCAGCAAGAAGAATACACTGAAGTTAAGAAAAGGAATAAAATAGAGATACATAGATACTTGGAAATGAAGCACGTGGTGTTTTTAAGAAAATGTTTCCATATGAAAGGACTGCAATACACCTGTACTTAATTAAAGACTATTGTCAAGATCAGTGTATATGTACAGTTCTTGTGACGACGACACTGCCCGTGCTTCCTAGCCTTTTAAACCTCAAGCTATTTTCTAGGTTTCTGCTTAAAATAACATACCCAAACTAAAAAGGTTGTATCTCTGCAACCACAAAGGCTATTTGAATAATGTTGGTGTTATAATAAAGGCAAACCATGTGTGCTTTTGTTCAGATGTGTAAATAGTATTATATTGGTTACTTGTTAAGAGTAAGTAAAGATGAAAGACAGCAAAAGTTGAATTTCCAGGTTCGCCTAGGGAAAAAAAGCACTTTCAGGATGATTATCTCTTGGAAAGATGCAGAGCAAAGGTCAAACACCACTGAGATCATAGCAACATATGTGAACGGTCTCTCTGCAAAGTTTGACTTTGATAAAGTAAAGCAGAACAAAGTTAGAGAGGTTTTAGTACAAATTAATTAGGCGAAATGGGCATTTGGGCAATTTGAATTTTCTCAAGTACCAAACGATATATTTCACTTGTATATTACTTATGGTGTTCAATACATCCAAATATAGCAGTCTTTGTTGATTAGAAGAAAAATGAAGAAAAATGTAAAAAAAGCCAAAGATAAGCAACATTTGTGACTGTAAGCGCTAACGCGATTCATGTTGCTGTGTTCCTTGGTTCATATCTCGGAGATGCTTTGGTGCAGAAGGATTTTGACATTTAGAATCTGTGTGGAGTCCTCTTGCTTTTTTTTGCTATCTGGCTTTTTCTGATAGCACCGAGCTACGGGTTGCTAGTTCCGGAAACGTGCTGAGTGGGCTGACTCCTGACAAAATTATGATTATGATATTTTCATAATTCTTTCAGTTTGAGTTGTGTGGAAATGGCTTACTGATTCTTGTAGCCCAAGTTCTCTTATTTAATTTGATGTATAACATCAATATATTTGCTCATGTTTATTGTAAGGTTTTACACCGTCTAACTATAATGTGTAAATTGGCCCCTAATTGGGGGCCATGGGGCTTAAAAGGCTAGGTTGCTTTACTTCCTGCCATTGTTTAGTTTTGTTCCTCACTTGTGTCCCATTGCCTCATCAGACCTCCCATTACTCATTCCCCTCGCTGTTGGGGACCCATTTGCCAAATTGTCTCAGTTCTTTGCAGAAGACTAGCAGTCCAGCCATTGTTTGCTCCTGGTGATTTACCTCAGCCTGTTTCTGGATTTTGATTTTTTTGTATATACCTTTTGTATGCAGCAGTGACTATTCTGGTTTTTTTTGTATGCAGCGTTGACTATTCTGCCTGTTTTGTCTTTTCTGACCTTTGGATTTATGTACTTCACTTTCTTCTTGTGTGATCCTTGCAATTGAGTCGTTTGTCTGCTGATCTCCGTTCAATCAGGTCCACTATAGGCAATTTGTATACATTAATAACACCTTCAGACTTGACATTAAATATACAATTTGCTCTCAAATTAAGGGAGAGTGTGTCGTAATGGGCTTTTTTTATGTTGAAAAATGCCTTAGTTGGAAAAAATTTATGCTGGCGGATGAAGCTGGTGCCCTTGTTTTTTTTGTTGCTCCTCCCCCTTAGGTCAGACAGTTTAAGACCGCCTCTTCTTCTCACAGTCGTGGAAATTTCTGATAAGCTCACTTTTAATGTTCCTCAAAACTAAGCGTTGCAGGTAATTTGCATGACTGCTCGTATTCTTCATTCCTTTCAATCTGTCTTTCATGTGATGAAAAGGCTGCAATGTTGGCATGTTATCAAAGAGTCGACAGCAATACAAAATATTTTATTGACCATTTCCCACCTTTATTGACTGCTGACTCTTCACTCCTCCTAACAAACCTTTAGCGGCTGCAAGTGATAAGCAGCTGCTTCTGCAGCAAAAGGCATTTCTGGAAATTTTAAACATCCAGACCTTTCAGTCTCCATCTGTGAAGTGTACTGAATAAGAGGGTGGAAAAGACACCATAAAGTTTGTTTATGTTCAGGGCCAAACTCCTCCCTATATGATATAATAGTACACAACATATTTTTTATCAATCGCAGCCTATCCATTGGACTAACTAGTGTACCGCAAAGCTACATTGTTAACACTCCTCACTAGCCAGGGAACCACCTAATCACGTATCAGCAACTCAATTGAGTTGCTAATCAGAATGTTTCTAGAGATCTCGGCCTATATTTTTACCACTTCAGGGTGGTTGCTGGTGTCTTCTACCTTGCCGACGGAGTACTGGAAGATACATACAGCTGATGGAGCAGTCGCCGCCACAGTTGCCAACTTTTCCAATCTGGGCAAGATCTGTGTCACTGATTTACCTGGAGTTTCCAACTGCAAAGACTTTCCCTCGAGCCTAGCACTGGAGGGGCAGCTCGCTGTTCCCTTCTTATTGCATGCATGTTTATTAACTGGCTATTTCTTAACCTTTTTATTAGTTTTGGTCATAAATGTTAAATTAATTTTCTGTTTGTTTTTTTAACAAACAGAAAAGGCTTGTTGGAGTTTCTCTTTTAGCCTACTTGTCCATATTTAGACTAGTGCTAATTCATCTTCAGTTTTCAAGTGCCTGTTGTGTACATGTGATTCTTATTGGTAACTGCAGTGGAATTATCTCTGCAATATCTGTAATTATCTGGATGGTCTAATTAGATAGAATTTTCTTGGCCTCTGCTCACTTTCAGCATTCTCCCTCTATGCACACTGGATAACAACAGAGTTTTTTGACTCAGTGTTTGTTGAGATGAAGTAAGCACTGTCTGACTGAAGAGCCACAATGTTTTAATAAGACCAATCAAAAAGAAATGATCATGAAGTATTGGTCTTTGTCTGTATGGGAACTGGGAGCTGCTCTCTATATCTGCTGGTCAGGTTCTTTCCTCTGTATCCTTGGAGGCAGCATCCCTGAAGGTTCCTTCACCAAAAGGTGTGTTTACTTTACGTATACTATGTCTATATTTTACAGAAGATACATGTATGAATCAATTACATTGAATCATATATTTAAGATGTTTGATTTATGAAGACAAATCTGTGACAAAATTTCTATCTACAACAGCGCTGCCTCACATTCTCATATCTCCTCCGACCTGAGAGGGCAGGCAAAGTCTGTAAACCAGAGCCTGCCTCCACAGTACAGCAACTCCTCCAGGATGCATCACTTTGATAAGATATGTATGTTTGATTAATGTGAATATAAAGCACTGAATATAGCAGTCTATAAAACTGGTGGTGTCTAATAGCAGAACAATTTGTTGATATTAATGTATTTTTTTGTATATATTTTGTATATATGTGGCAATGTGTGTGTTATTTTGTATTTCATATGTTGATTGTATCTTTGTATCTAATTTAAATTTAAAACACAACATTTTGGTCTGTCAGACCATAATAAGGTATTTTAGCAGTAACATTACTAGATTACTAGAATATATACTGTATGTATATATATACTTATACATGCTCCTCAATCAACACTGATTATCACCTTCAATTTAATCAACTCATGTACGTCATCTGTCAGACAATAACATCAAACAGTGTACAAATATATAAAGTAACTCATTATAATGGTACTAATACATCTGAGATCTCTCCAAAAGTTAAAAAAAAAATAAAGAAATAGACAAGAATAAGTAAATGTAAGAGAAACTCAACTAATAAATCTTACAGTGTCATCAAACATATTTAAAGGTAAGGTGAAAAGTCTTAATATGTCCCAGAGCATTTTCAGTGACATATTTCGTAAATAAACAATAAATAGACCAGGGATAACAATTGTGCAGTGGACCAATAAACAATATATGTTTGCTTCATTTTATAGTGACATTGTTCACATTATTGTATTTAATCCCTATAGTTAATATAAGGCACTTTGGATATCCTCGATTTCATACTCATATCGGCTTCTTTTCTTTCTGAGGTAATTTGAACAAGGTCCTGAAAGTTGAATTTATTCTGTTAAATACGTTCTCATTTTCATATTGCCTGAACTATTTCTTTCTGCTTCTCCCAGCTTTGCTCCAGGAAGATTGCTAATGTTATTAACTTTTGGGCTTTTTGGTGTATTACTTTGCTATGTTGGGATGAAGTGCCCTTACACTTGTGGAGCGGATAAAACCAAGGACAAACTACTTCTTGCTACAAGCAGAGCTTGAAAAGTAATCAACTCTTATTATTTCTTAATATCAACAATACCTTGAGTACATTTTTTTCTGTATTTAATGTAGTGTATTACTTAGTAATTTTACTAATGATAGTCCTCACAATTTTGCACCAGCATTTCCTCAGTTCAAACATTTTACACAAATGAGTGAATTATGCTTCTGTCAACATAATCAATGTATAACAAAATAGTGTAATCATTTATAAATCATTTCATATCAATTGTAAATATCATCAAAATAATTGTTAGACTTTAACACATGATCTGTAGTAAGAGATGAATGGTACATAAGATTGAACCCATGCTGTTCGGCTCATGTGTATTATACCAACAAAAAACACATCATCAAAGTGGCCATCACAAAACAGTGGAAACACAGGTCAAGACACAACATGTGATGATGTACACAAACCAAGTGTGGCCTATAGTGGGTGTGTTTCCTGCGGGGCTCCTCAGTTTGTGATCAGAAGCTGTTGAATTGTACCTTTCTCTGCATAGAGGCTCAACTTTAAAGCAAGCATGAGTTACAGGACTGTGGTGATGTACACGGAGATCGGCTGCTTTGTAGTCTGTGTCACAGGATGGATCCTGGTTTGCTCCACAATGCCCACAGAGATCTGGACATGGTCTGAGGTAAACAGCATTGTGTTGACCACCTCAAACTACTTCTCCAACCTGTGGAAGGATTGCATTTCTGATTCAACTGGAGTATCTGACTGCAAGGGAATTCCATCAATGCTCGCTCTGCATTGTAAGTAAAGCACAAGGCATGATGAAGAGTAAAAACAAGACCCATAGTCTTTTTTACTGCACATTTTAATGGATGCTGCGTATTATTACTTTGCTGTTCTTGGACAGGGGACATTCACATGTGCCGTGCGCTCATCATCATCTGTATTATCCTGGCTTTCTTTGGATCAATTCTAGTCTTAGTGGGAATGAAGTGCACTAAGATTGGTGGAACAGAGATTATTAATGCAAGAGTAACATTTGCTGGGGGCATGAACTACCTTATTGGAGGTAAGCCATTACAGATTTATTTGAAATAAGTAACATAGCAATACACTATAAGATTAATTTTAACATCATTATGTTCCTATTGTTTTAGGGATGTGTTCTATGGTTGCTTTCTCCTATTATGGAAACAAAATTAGAGCAGATTTCCAGGACCCTAACTACAAACCTCAAAAGTATGTGCACATTTGAAGTGACATTGATAAAATATACTACAAACTCACATTATATCATGCATCATCATTTACCAGAGTACTCTATCAAGGGAGAATTGTACATTTATATATTATTCTTGTATTTATTGCCAGATTTGAAATAGGTGTTGGTGTCTTTATCGGCTGGGGAGGCTCCACCTTACTTGTTGCTGGAGGCCTTATTTACAGTATCTTTGCAGGGATGGAAGGGTGCGACTCAAGGTAAAATTATGCCACTGTCACTGAAATTTTCATTCCAGCATTTCTAATATCTACAGTAAAATAACTGCCCATTTCATGAATCCTAACCTCACAGCTCACAAAAATACCCTGACTACCAGGCGCCTGATGCCTACACAGTTGTTTCGACAAAAAAAAGCATTTCTTCAGGTGGCACAGGGACTAGTGGGAGCAGAAAATCCGGGACCACCAGGGGCAGCAGCGGCAGCAGCCTCTCTGGAATCACCACTACGACCAAGACGACAGCTACAAATGCATACGTGTGACTTCTTTTCAATAGTCTGTGTTTCTGTCCTTGTCCATAAAATGTACGTGTGGCTTTATTTTCGTGATCATTCTATATTTCAAAATCCATATTTTAGCTTTAATGTCCGATTTAGAAATTACCTTTTTCCACAGCAAACATATTAACTAGTCATAGAAGGAAAAAGCACTGACTCTGTGATAATCAAGACGCAAAACATGTGTAATTATTTGGATGTTTTGCTGTTGTTGTTGCCACTAATAAATGTTTTAATACGAAATGTAGATAATAATAATAATAACTTGATTTAGATATAAATATAACTATGTATGAAATATGAACACAGATATAACTACTGTATTAATGGTCGGACTTTACATTGACTAAACATGTAAGCCACACATCTCTAAAGCTTTAATTAGTCAGGTTTTTATAAAATGTGCCATTAACCTAAATGTTCAATGAATATGTGAATTACACCTAGTTTTAGATAGACTCATCAGGATTTAAATATTGCTCATTAAATATCATTGGTGTAAAGTAACTAAGTACATTCACTCAATCGCTGTACTTACATATAGTTTTGATGTACAGTACTTACTCTACTTCACTACATTGCAGATCTTCTTTTTTTAAACGTTTTACTTAACTACATTTATCTGACACCTAAAATTACTAGTTAATTGGCAGAGTAGGATTCTTCATGCAATAACTGATCTGTTTATATATGTGCTTGGTTATAGTTTAGTCTATATAGTCTATATAGCAGTTAAAGTTAGCTAAACCTCGGCTAACTAAAACATTATAATACTGCGTACAGGTTAATGCATCAATAATAATGATTCTGTACATAATAATTTTGCCAGGTACCATTTTCATAAGGAGTCATTTTACATTTGATATTTATATGCTTCTATACTTTTACTTAAAAGGCCTGTGTATAGGATCTGGCGGCATCTAGCGGTGAGGATGCAGATTGTGACACAACTTCAACTTTTCCCTTGTGCCAAGTAGTTCTATGCAGTCAATGCAAAAGGGGATGGCCTTCTCTAGAGCCAGTGTTTTTTTTGTTCTTGCTACTGCAGAAACATGGTGGTGCCTCACTCCGTGAAGAAGCCTGTAGATATTAATGCCTCATTCTAAGGTAAAAAAAGACAATTAATGTTATTTTCAGGGAAAACATCATAATATCATATTCCATTCCTGCAAATACATCACCCTACATGCTACACTCTGGCCTTTTAAGTAAAATGTTGAATGTAGGACTTTTACAAAAAATATGTATGTTAATGAGTGTGTTAATTTAGTGATACAGCTACTTTTACTTAAGTAAATCATCTGAAAGTTTCCACCATTGCTGAATGTTTGCTCCCTTATTTACCACTCTCATAAGAACCATATGTCCCAGTCTACTATTTACCACTAACTCAGCTGTGTAGAATTAATAACAAATATTTTATCTTGAAAGTATCTTGTATCTGTTGCTCTTCAAAAGGTTTCTTCCCTTTTTCTCCACGGTAAAGGTTTTTTCCTGTACCGATGTGAGGTCCCGGGACAGAGGATGTCGTATGTGGACAGATTATAAAGCCCTCTGAGGCAAATTTGTAATTTTGGGCTACACAAAATAAATGTAATTATTTTTATAAAAAATAATGAATAAGGACTAATGATTTATAATTACAAACATTCTGTGACATTATTACTTAAAACTATATCATTTAAAACTGTCTAATTTAAAGCTGTATCACAAACTGTACATATTAGCACCTCTCTTGTCCTAGTACCGCCACTTCTGTATAGTGTTTTTCTTCCATATTTTCTATTTTTCTTTCTTATTATAATGTTATCTCTGAACCGTTGACTCGGCGAGCCCTGCACAAGAGTTCCAATGTGTCTGGACTGTTGGTCCAGGCACAAATGGCAAATAAAAAACCTTAAATCCTTGAATCCTGATCAGTGAAGAATAGGCACACACAAGCCCAATTCTATTATAAAAATAATTCTCTACAGATTTACTATTACTAAATATGGAATAAATAAGTCAACGTATAAGTATAATACACTCAATTTAAGGTTTTACTTGTGGGTTTTACAGCCCAAATCTTTCTCCATGGACACCCTGAGCTCACTTTGTACATTATGACCCACGGGCCCCCATGAACTAACATATTGCGGTAGGTGGTTTGTGGGGTCCAGAACTGTGTTCCCCACAAAGCTGTTGGACCCCACAACGTGTGGTTCCTCAAGATGTAGAAAAACAAGACCACGCGCACACGCGCACGGTAACGACAAGTCTTGTGCTGCCGTGGCTGCTCTCTGTTGAACCAACAGAAGTGGGCGGTGTTTTCCTAACAATCCAGCCAATCACAGTCACACACGACCGGCCGTACTCTGGTCCGCTTTGACTGGGAAAAGAGAAGCAACGATGAATAAATATCGGCCAACACATGGGACTGTTGAGAATTAAGCCAAACACTAGTAAAGAATAGCATCGGCTGAAGTGCGCGAGACAACGAGAGTGGACCTGTCTGATGCAAGTTGAACCATGGTTTCCATCGACCATGTCGCTCACAAATTACTGACTTACATCCCTTATGTTCTTGTTTTGATTGACATGAGGTATGAAGGTAAGAAGCAGACGATACCAAGCCTGTTATTGTAAGTGGCTAATAGACGTAGCTAATCGTTAACTATCATATGACATCGACCCGGCTTGGACAACCCGCTTGTGGTTATAGTCAATAGTTAACTACGTTAGCTAGTGAAGTTGATGACAGTTGGCTAACGTTAAACTGGCTAAATACTTCCGTTAACTTCTATCGATAGCTATAGTTAAAGCAACGACAGCCGGTTAGTTCAGGCTCCACGTGCACTCAGCTGCCACTTTGGTAACGTTAGCCTCGCGTCAGCTTCAGCAACGTAACTTTGGCGTGACGTATGACAGCTAGCGTTAGCTTCCCGACGTGCCAAAAGTATTCTCTCTTATTGTTACCGAGCTTATTGTCACGCCACGTGGTGCCTCCTGTCATTGCGGCAACGGTTGGTTTCCGGGAACGAGTGGAGCAACTAGTCGGTGGTGATATCACTTTGTTAACGTGGTTTAATTTTTGTTCAGGAGTGAAATGTGGCAGGGATGGCAGTGTGGACAGTCACATGGAGATGGGGAAGAAACTGCTCGCCGCTGGCCAGCTGGCCGATGCCCTCTCTCATTTCCATGCTGCTGTGGGTAAGTGCTGCATTCCGAGTTAAAACAATAACAAAAGTTAGTTTTTACTCAATGAAATGAATCAATGAAATGAATAATATATATCAAAAGTTGTATAGTCACGTTTACTTTGTCCATCTGTCAGATGGAGATCCCAAGAACTACATGGCCCACTACAGGAGAGCTACAGTGTTTCTAGCCATGGGGAAGTCAAAGTCTGCACTGCCCGATTTAAGCAGAGTTATTGAACTCAAACCTGACTTCACATCTGTGAGTTGGTCCACATTTTTTTTTTCTTTACATAGTTAGTTGCACACGGTTGTCAAACTGCAGGCGTGCATAATTATGTGAGAATAGCACTTCAACAAATAATTAGAAGAAAGCGGTTCATTCGCATACAATAGATGTGCAAATGTTTACATCAGCCCCAGGCAGCAGCTGTTCTGGAAAACTGGTCAGCTGTGTTGACACTATATGTCTACAGAATATTTGTAAACGTGTGCAAAATAAGTCTTGTCTGCCTCCTCTTAACAGGCACGCCTTCAGAGAGCAAATCTCCTTCTGAAGCAGGGGGAACTCGATGAAGCAGAGAGTGACTTTAAGAAGGTGGTAAGTATTGGAATATCCGCTTTAAACTCCACAGCAACAAGAATAAGAAGTCACTACTGTTAGATAAGCAGAGATCACCAGGAGGTGTCAGTGTTGGTCTGTAGCCTGGTGTTACAGGGAATCTAATCTCATGGGGGGTTTTTTTTCTTCAAAAATGATTCGTAATAGGGACAATACTTTTATTTATTCATTTGTAATTTACAGCTTTATTGTTGTGAAGGCTATTTATTTCTCTATGCGGAGTGCACACTTTATTTGTGTTTATTTCAAGATACTATACATTTATTTTGTGAGGTTGACCACGTGAGAGGTTTTGTTATTAATAAGTTGAATGGACTCAACAAAAGGCTTTGAAACTCAGTGAAAAGGAAGTTTAAAAACGGATACTCATGGCCACGTAAGACCTTAGAGAACAGGGATACCCTGGATCCATAAGCCATCATGAAATATGTAGATAATAATTAAATTGCCAGTGAACTCTTATTTGGGCCTTAAGGGATCATTTTAAGGTGCTCGTTAAAGATCAAGACTGGAGCTTGCAAATGCATTTTCCATTAGAATTACTTTTTTTACTGAGAGGTTTCACAACACTCCCAGAAGACATAGATGCCCGCGTTATATCTGCAATTTTAATTCTTAGGTTCCATTTAAGCTGCTCAATTCTCAGGGGAGATAATCCTGCAGGCAAAAAATAAAGTTCCTCTTTTGTATTGGGATTGCATGTGAATGTCATATATGGTGGGCCTGCAGCCTCATACACCTGAAAAACCAGTCAACTTTTGATTTGACTTTATTATATGTAGGTCTATTCCTGTTTGTCAGGCTGTAATGTAAAACCTCCGGTTGAAAGAGTTCACTGTGCTACAGGCTCCTAAACTGTATGGTTTTTTAAATACTAAAAGTTAAACAGTCACTTTCTGGGAGTGTCTATGGAATTGTGAGTATATAATTGCAATCAAGTGTGAGACTTCCTCAAAAGGGCAAGGGGCCACATTCCCAGCAGAGGCCAACAGACATCTGAGCTCGGACAGTTTTACAAGGGCAACATTTTGCGGGTATAAAGTTGAAGGCTCTGGCCAGAGGTGCATGCTGTCCTGCTGCTTCAGCAGTACACAACGTTAATGCATCACATTTATGCATTACGCTTTTTCCCGAAGCTGAGCTTGCAGGAAACCGTGAGATTTCTCTTGTGAATATGATGACCTCTATGATGAGGATGATTATAATGTAATGGGTTTATAGAATGATGAGCATTGCTCTTCAGAAATCTAGGAGCTCTTATTGGAATGAATACAATTCTCTTTACTCTTAATGTTTTTCCCAGATCGACTGCTTTAATCATGCCATGATAATGCAATCTAATGTCTGTCTTGATGTTCCAGCTGAAATCCAACCCCAGCGACAAAGAGGAGAGAGAAGCCCAGAGTCAGCTGATACAGGCGGATGAAATTCAGCGACTAGTGGCTCAGGCACGCAGCAGCTTCAACAGCCAGGATTATGTGACAGCTGCTGCCCAGCTTGACACTATCATTGAGGTAAGAAATCTACCTGGTCAGCGTTGCCCAATTTTTCTTGCAAGCATCACATTGTCCATGTTAATCACCGCAGAGTTGACAGAGCATTTGTATAATAACTAGATATTTTCTGCCTGTTACAGACTTGCGTTTGGGATGTTGCCTCTCGTGAGATGCGAGCAGAGTGTTTTATTCTAATGGGAGAGATGGGGAAAGCCATCAATGACCTCAAAGCTGCATCCAAGTTAAAGAATGACAATACCCAGGCTTTCTACAAACTCAGCTCCATCTACTATAATCTTGGAGACCACGAGATGTCCCTCAAGTAAGACTCATTTGCAGACCGCTTTCTTAAAGGCTCCCACATGGTATCACTCTCTGACATCGTGCCAAGTATCAGGATTTAATAGTCACCAGGGGATAATTTACTAATTACTAAGGTGTTCTCCAGAATACACATGGCACAGTCATATCTCTCATAGATTACATGAAAACGATTTTTCTACATTGACATTTTCCTTCCAAAGGCCCTCTGTTTTTTTTTGTAGTCCATTGATTAAAGCTCTTTGATTAGTGTAGATTGTTTAGGATAGAAGTAATATTCATGAATACATATTTCTAGCATTTGTTTTTATGTGATGAGGAGCTGGACAAAATAAAATCTTACGATGTAACTCCAATAGTTCTGCAGCAAATGGCTCATTAAGTTTGCTTATTGTTGAGACCATTTTCTCTAAACTTTATGGTTTATTTCCTTTCGTAATGACACATCAAAGTATTAATATCTTTCAGTCATCACTCCTCAATATTGGCAGTGAACTACATGCAGAAACACTATCTTGCCATTTTCTACCTCTGTAAGTTTTCTCACGTTGCCTAAGTTAGATTTTTAATAACTGGCTCATAATGCTTATTGGAATTTAGCTCATCATTTCTTGCCTATGTAACAAAGACAATTATTACCTCGGTCAAAATACTGCATTTAATAAGTCAAGTTTCATTAATTGTTCAATATTTATTTCAGCATATTTGCGCTCTGTACTATTGCACTTCTGAAACAGCCACATTTATAGACATGATATGATGTTTATCCTTGTCATTTAGTTTGTACATCCTTATTTTAAGCTGTTTCTATTTCTGTGTGTGCACTCATTCCTGGCCTATAAAGCTGATTCTGATTGAGGAGCAATTATCATCAGTAGACCCTCAGCAACCCTTGCTTATGCTATTTTTTTTTTTTTAACAAGACAAACTAAAGCTTGGTGACAACATAGTTTAAAATCTGTTGTATTATCTTAAAGTGTTGTTGTTTTTATTTTGTCCACGCCTTTTTTAGAAGTTGAAAATATAGCAGGAACATCAGGTAATTTGTAAAATTGTCCTGTTCTGACCTTCCCCCTCATCTCGTATGATCTGCAGTGAGGTTCGAGAGTGCCTGAAGCTTGATCCTGATCACCAACAGTGTTACAGCCATTACAAGCAGGTCAAGAAGCTCAACAAACAGATCCGGTCTGCAGAGGAACTCATCCAAGAGCAGAGGTGTGTGTGTTCAGGCTATTGCATCGCCTCCAGAATGACTCCTTTTTACTTTCTGATCTCATGAACTGGCACGCTAAACCCATCTTAATTCTAATGGATCTCACTTGACATGCATAAGATATCGTACTCGCAAGACTAAACAAAGCAAATAACAGAGCGGCATGATGCGTGTGCAATGATCCGAATCGCATTCGGCTGTATTGACGGTGTCGCAGCGTTGTTCAAACACCCACCTGCTTTCTGCTCTAGGTATGAAGACGCAGTGAGCAAATATGAGACTGTCATGAAGACCGAGCCCAATGTGCACCACTTCTCTCTCCTTGCCAAGGAGCGCATGTGCCATGCATTGGCTCAGGTAAGACCCCCTACTACTACCACGGGATGTAGTAACAGTCTTTGACCTACACTACATCTAACTAACTTCTGTCTGTGTGTGTGTGTGTGATGAACAGGCCCAGCAGGCTAGCAGAGCTTTGTCAGTATGTGGAGAAGTTCTCCAGTCTGATCCGGAGAACGTTAACGTGCTGAAGGACCGAGCTGAGGCCTATCTCCTAGATGAACAGTATGAGGAAGGTGAGCCTGTCAGATGTAGCTGTATGTTGTTAAGATCTATTTATTTTTCAATTAAATAAGGTGAGTCTGTTAAATTTCCACACTCAGAACCTGGATCACACTAAATGTTTTTGAGTGAGTCTACCAATCTCCACTTTTTAGTTAAGTGTACCACATCAACTGATGAGTGTATGTTGTAATAATCCAAACTCTATTGCACTGTACGCTGGTGTCATGGCAGGAGTCTAACACAGGGAGTCCTTGTAACATAAAGAAATACACAGTGAAATTAAGTTTAAATATAATATAACATTTAGTCAGAAAAGTGATGGATGCTTACATCCACTTAAAGTTTTCCTCATTTAACACAATGTTTCTCTTCATCCCCAAATCCACTTTGAATTTAAATAAGAACAAAATGGAACAATATAGCAGTGTCCACATCTAATTTTGTTAAACCATATAACCATTTAAAGCATAAAAAAGACAAATGGCATTTGTTAGAACATTTATCCCATACAGTACAGTTAAAATTAGGTGTGTTAGAAGTAGAACCTACAAGATGTAGAGCTGCTCTGCACTGCTGGCTAAAATTATGCAAAATTACTTGTTAATCAAGCCTAAAGCCATTCTTCAGTGACAATGCCAAGACACACGGAGCACTTACTATCTCCATAAAGCCTTCCCTAGCAGAGGGAGAATTAGGCAGAAATAACGGTCTTCCATAGAAAGTCCAGTGATGACAGATTGTGAATAGTTTTTGTCCCAGCCGTCATTCAACCTGTCGCCTGATAGCAGCCCGGTTATTCATACAACTGATTGACAGAGGGACCATTGGGCTTTTAGAGAGGGAAAGAACGTATATGATTGATATTGATAGACTCAATGTTGTGGACACAAATTGACGGTGGTGGAGTACTCGAAGCCAGGCCATTGGCGATCTTCACAATGTTCTTAAAGTGAAACAAGCAGGCAAAACCTACAACAAATGTGTGCATGTGCCTCAACTAATAACTGTGACAAACATATCGAAGAACACAGAAATAGTGCGCTGCTAACGAGTTCAAAAGTACCAAACTGCTACTAATGTCTGTTTTTAGTTCACTTTTTTTTCCTCAGGGTGTTCAATGTAAAAGTGAACATGTACACAAAGAAAATAGAAGCTATTTAGAAAACATAAATGAGACGGGATTAAAGCTCCACGACGTAGATTATATAATCGACAAACCTTAAATTCGTCTATAATGTTCCAGTTAACGACATAGTGTATAAACCCCAAAATATGATTGCTTTTATTTGTAATAAGAGGATCAAACGTATTTCCCACTAACGTATCATTATTATTATTTTTTAAATGTACACAAACGTCCAATTAAGCCCACAATTGTCATCACCATCACTCCAGAAAGGTCAGCAGTGGAGTAATAACATACTGAGGCTGCAGATGTTGTCATAAACTGTCAGAACTCGTGGGTGTTGAATTCCCCTCGGTACGCCTCACAGGGTAAACGAGCCTCAAAGCCCCAACGTGTGCACACAAACAGCCTGCAGCTGAAGGTGCTGGTGAATAAAATTGCTTCTTTAATAGCGTAAGATCAAACGCGTTCAGAGATGGGATTAATAAGGACAGTTGTCAAATAGTTGTATCTTAGTCATAATGTTTGTAACCGTGATATATTAAAATATTTAATACCAATGATTCTGGCAGCAATAATATTTTTTTAAATGTACATTATTTTCAATCGGGCCCTTTTCTATACATGCTTGACGGTTGATTTCGTACTTTAACTACAAATACAACATTCAGAGCATTAATATGGCAGCAAACAACTATTTGCTATGTAAAGAAATACTGGAGTAACGTCTACCTGAAGACATGCTCCCTCCTTTGTGTGTTTATCAAGCTCCTCCTTGCTTCACTGGAGAGGCACTTTGCTTTTTGTGCATTCCCCACTGACTTGCTCTCGCATGGCGGTTTCAAGCGTAGCACCCGCCCTCCGTAGCACCCGCCCTCCGGTTCGCCCTCCGGTTCCCTCTGTTGGCTCCGTCGGCACGTTCCCCGTCGTTTGTACTCTCGCCACCTTTGGCTACAATCCGCTGGCTCGGGCGTCGTCATGTTGAGAGGCAATGGAAATGCTCTCTCGCATCGTGCACCTTTTTGTCACAATAGTCTCAGCAAGCTTCAGTAGTTGGTTAAAATATACTTTCTCCATAATGATAATAGTTAGAAGCTTGGAGGCTTCATAACGTTGAAATTAAAAATTAAGGATATCTGTGTGGCTGATCACAAAGCAATTTTATTCAGTGTGGTTTTATCCCAACTTCTCACAGTACACCTGCCCATTACCGGGTTTTTAATTCCATGTCTGCTAGCAAATTTTCAGAGCGTTTTACTGCTACTTCTTTAACTGCTTTTAATCCACATTCTGATGGAGGAGCTGGTCTCTCTTTTTAATCACACCTGTCAGACCGTCCTGGACTCTGTTGCCCCCTACAAGGTCAACAAGTTAAACAGAACACCACAGCCCTGGCTAAATGAATCCACCAAAGAACTTGAGAGAGACTGTAGGAGAAAGGAAAGAAAATGGGGAAAAACTGCCCTCCAAATATTTTTATAATATTTGGAAAGAGGCAATGAATAACTATCAAAAGGCAGTTAAAGAATCAAAAACCTCTTCTCCAATTTAATTCTAAACAATCATTCAAACCCCAGAGTCTTATTCAAGGTCATAAACACCTCCCCCTGTCATTTTATTGATGCCTCACAAGAGATGTGTGAGAAGTTTTTACATTATTTATAATATAAGACAACAAATTATCCCCCCAACCCAAGTTTTACATACCAGTAGGGACATTCAAAACTATTTTAGTTATTTTCAGCCTGTATCATTGCCCTTTTTATCCCAACTTATATCACACATGAAATCAGCCACATGCAGCCTTGATTTTATTCCTACTAAATTTCTCAAAGAGGTTATTGGCACTGTAGGGCCCAGTATTTTATTAATTATAAATAGCTCCTTAGCAAGTGGTACTTTCCCATTGATTTTTAAACATACAATCGTACAACCTCTTTTAAAGAAACCTAAGCTTGATCCTTCTGTTTCCAATTTTAGGCCAATTTCAAAACTTCCATTTGTATCAAAAGTTTTAGAAAAAGTGGTTTCAACACAACTCCTAGCTTTTATGAATCATAATAATATATTTGAGAAATTTCAGTCAGGTTTTAGAGGACACTGCACTTGGCTGGTTTTATTCTTACCTTTTTAGAAAGATCGTACTCGGTCACCATAGGTAATCACTCATCTTCCACGACTCACATTACCTGTGGTGTACCACAAGGTTCAATTTTAGGTCCACTTTTATTTTCTATCTACATGCTTCCACTCGGCCAAATCCTCCAGCGTCACAGTGTATCTTTTCATTGCTATGCAGACGACACACAGATATACCTTCCGCTGAGACCTGGTGACCCAGAGAGCCTGGCTGCTGTCTTAGATTGTTTCTCTGACGTAAACTGCTGGATGGCTCAACATTTTCTTCAGCTCAATAACTCCAAATCAGAAGTCATATTATTCAGTTCCCCAAACAATAACACCAGTCTCATCAAGAGTCAACTTGGTCCCCTGGCTGCTTATTTAAAACCTGTTGCCAGAAATTTGGGTGTAATGTTTGACTCTCAATTAAATTTTTAATCACAGATCGAAAAAATGGTCCAGTCCTGCTTCTTTCAATTAAGAATAATCTCAAAAATCAAACCCATATTGTCACGCTCAGATCTGGAAAAAGTCATTCATGCACTCATTTTCTCTCGACTCGACTACTGCAACTCCCTCCTTTCCGGCATAAATCAAAAATCCATCTCCCGCCTCCAACTAGTCCAGAATGCAGCAGCTCGGCTTCTGACTAGTTCTAACAGACGGCATCACATGACTCCAGTCCTGGCCTCTCTCCACTGGCTCCCTGTTAGTTTTAGAATTGATTTTAAGATTTTTCTGCTCACTTTTAAAGCACGCCTGGGTCTGGCCCCAAGCTACATCATTGAAATGTTAGCCCCTTATGAGCCAGCTCACAGCCTTAGATCCTCCGGTGGGGCCCTTCAAGACCCTTCAAGACCTTCAAAGTCAAGGCTTAAATCAAAGGGTGACAGTGCTTTCAGAGCCCCTCGACTTTGGAACGACCTACCTGAGAGGATAAGACTAGCAGAATCAGTAGCTTCTTTTAAATCACTTCTTAAAACCCATTTTTATAGAACTGCTTTTAAGTGATGTCGTCCTTTTATGCAGTTTCCCCTATTTTAGTTTGTCTGTTCTGCTTTTATTTTGTATTTGTAATTTTCTATTCCTCTATTGTGTTCATTGCCTCATGTATTTTCTGAAATGTTTACTTCTATTGATGTTATGTTTTTACCTTGCTTATATGTAGAGCACTTTGTAAACTCTGTTTTTAAAGGTGCTATATAAATAAATGTATTATTATTATTATTATTATTCAAATTATAAAAAACATTTGAAATCTTCCAAGCTTTTTCTTTTTGTCTTTGTGAGCGTGTTGGCGTTTCAAAGTACAGCGTCACCGAGCTGCTCGCTTGGCTTTAGAGTCTTAGTCCTTTTTTAATGGACTCTAACCAGCACCGCTCTCTTGTGTTGAGTCATCAAAGGGTTTCAATGTGCTGCCAAAGTTCCACATAATGTGTAATAAAAAGAGCGATATTGGTGTCACAATAGCTACATTTAAGATGGATGAAAAGATGCCTGTACATTCTCGTGTGTCTTTTGATTGGTTCTTTATCAAAGTGGAGGCTCAGACACATGACATGACCCTGTGCCTTGCTCAAAGACACTTGAGCAGACACTTGACCTTGAGGTCCTGTGCTTCCCTCCATTGTCTTTTAAATACTATACTTCACTTCCCATCAGCTGCTTTGGATGAGTAAGCGATGCTGATTCTGGCATTTCTTTTTCTTTTCTCCAGCTATTCAGGACTACGAGACTGCGGCACAACACAGTGAGAACGACCATCAGATAAAAGAAGGCCTGGAGAGAGCTCAGCGACTTCTCAAACAGTCTCAGAAGAGGGATTATTATAAGATCCTGGGAGTGAAGAGGTGGGCACTGATCACTGGAGTTGTGGACGTTTATTTACTGAATTACAGATGTTATTGTGGAATCTTTTTAAAATATTTTACAAATGAGTTGCTTTACAAGACGGCATTAGAAAGCTAATTTGTTTTTGTTTAACAAGCACTGCTCTACAAACGAGCCCTGCTCCTTTTGAAAACCACACCATGTCCCCCCTTTTGACAAAATGTGTTTTTAAAAGCACTATCGACAATTCAAGATGAATTACATTTTAAGGCAATGAATGCACTCTTTGTATTGAAACGTGATGATTTATGACACGACAGCCAATGCGGTAACCTTGACCGCTTCTGTTGAAAAGAAGATATTTTATCCTGTGAAATGTGCTGCTAATGCTTTAACCGTTTGTCACAGAACTGCCCAGAAAAAAGAGATTATCAAAGCCTACAGGAAACTGGCACTACAGTGGCATCCGGACAACTTCCAGGATCCAGTGGAAAAGAAGAAGGCTGAGAACAAGTTTATAGACATCGCTCGGGCTAAAGAAGTTCTCACTGACCCAGGTAAAAAGGCCAGCTCCCTACTTTAAGGATCAGTCATTATGCAATGATTCATCCTTGCAGTTGTAGAGCATTTGCTACGTAAGAAACAAATGACAAACAAAACGCAAACGGTAATGCATTTGTTTTTAATCCAGAGGAATGCAAACAGTAGGAACCAAAAATAAATTCTGGGCGATATGGCCGACATCTTAACAATAAAAATTTGACATCAGGGAAACGGGAGTCCGCCTCCTCTCGATCCGTCGTCAAGTGCAGCTTAATCCGGGATGCCAGGTTTCTGTAACTTCTCGCCGGGTTAGCGTGAATTTCCCTGCGACCCGACATTAGCCGGGAACAGATTGGGTATCGAATAGCCGGAGGTCCTAGTCGGGTTGGCTTCCATCTGGGCTCTTCTCCCCATCCTCCTGCAACAGTCGACTCCACTTTCAGTGGCGGTTCATCCGGCCGGTCGAGGTGGGTGATCGTATAAAGGTCCACCTTCTGTCATTATGCCACAAGACCTCCAGTAATAAAGACAAGACCACAAAATAAGACATTTAGAGAAATTCACAGGACCTGCCGACAGCAGCACGTACATGCTATTTTATTTTAAGTTAGTTTGAAACCGTCAGTGTCTTTTTTTTATTTCATCAATCTTACAATCTTCAATCTTACAGAACCAAATTGTAGTACACATACCGGCAAGTTTTGGCATACTCATGATCTCTAACTGCACTCGTGTCACGTATTTACCCCAACTCCATTTTAATTGGACTAATATTGGGTGAAATAAAGTAAAACCTGTCTTTTATAAGTTTTTTTTTTTTTTTTTTTTCTTTTCTCAAACTGCATCATCCACAAACCACCTATAACCTTTTGGCTCAAGCTAACTTTTTTAAATTACTGAAATGTAAACAATTAAAATTCTTAGTTTGAGACAAAATTGTAATTAAAAATTATTTCTGGAGGGATTGATTTCCTATATGAAAAGCTAAAGAACATATTCATTTCAGTAATAAGTTGTTCTGTACTGACATGTTCTATTTTTCTTTAGAGATGAGAACCAAGTTCGACCACGGGGAGGATCCCATGGATCCGGAGAGCCAGCAGGGTCGTCAGCAGCATCACCATCATCATCATCAGGGTTTCAATCCATTTGGCTCTGGACCGTTCAACTTTAAGTTCAACTTCAACTGAGGAAGTTCATATCCAGCGTAGCTGGAGCAGATTGTGGATTTTCCTCCCTATTAAAAGGGAGCTCAATGGCATGAGGAATGTCTCACAAAGGACGAGGAGCTAATCGTGACTTTAATTCAGTGACCTTAATTAAATATGTATCTTTGTTGTTGAATAATACAACTTTGAATTCCATTTGGGGAGGGTCTGTTGCTATGCTAACAAATATCTGCCATGTGTGGAGCAGCTTTTATCCGTTATATGCGAGTGGTTGATTCTGACACTTGCATCCTTTCCAAGTATTGTACAATTAATAATCCATTCATAAGATTCAACTTTTACATAGGCGCAGTACTATTTTTATATGGATGGAGTTTATCGAAATGTAAATAAAGACCTATTTATGTACCTTTTTTTTTTTTTCAGACTGTCTATTAACTGTTAAGTGGCAAGTATTTATTGTTCTCCCACGAGACAGTAATTTAAACATTTCTATTGGACAACACAGTAGAGGATTGTGTCCTGAGAGCAGCACCCTTGAGTTTTTTTAATTTAAGATGGGGGGGCTTGAGCAGCAACACCTGTTATACCTGAGACAAAATAAACACTGATTTATTGTGGAATTTGAATAATGAAAAATTAAGTAATACAGTAAAGTTGAATGTACGCAAGATGTAAACAACACTTCCATTTTATCCATAAACCATGACCATAAATGTGCAAATGAGGATTGTTTGATCCATTTAGGAATAACTAAGTCTTGCCTGGTTTGTCATCTAATATAAATGTTGCATGACGTAACTTTGTCGGGACAGACTGACAAGATCATTTGGGGGAGGGCAGTCGGACATCTCCCACATCATACGGGTCAAAGGATCAGCACTGGATAGTGATGATTACACAAATCATGTTTTTTAAAAAAAAACACCTGTAACGCAAGAAGCTGCTGAGATAAACTGATACTCTTCAACCTTTATGACACCTGAACTTTTATTTAATTTGTTTTGACTATTTCTACCACAGCCTCGCTTTCCAAATAGTAAAACTTTGTATCGATTACATTTGACAACGTACCACTGACAAATATAATCAAAACACAAGTTTATCACTGCGTTCAGATCCATGTGGACTGAAGGAAACGTGTGTGCAGAACCGGCCATATTGATGCTGAATGTGGATCACATTTAAACTTTGTACGACACGTTTTAACTTTATAATTCATAATAAAAAAAAGGAGCGGCTATGTACTGTAGAGACGCTCAATAAGTAATAACTAAAATGATCCGCATTGCGTTTTCCAAAACCCGGACATTAGCATTATGGGTTTGATGGTGATGAGGAAAATCAATAAAGCCCTGATAGAAAATGTACCTTTAAGGCCCATGAAAGCCATCTTTTGATGTAAGCATTAGATCCAATTTTTATAGAATAATTCTCGCAAGAGAAGGCTCAACTAAAAAAAGAAAACCTTCCCTAGACTATCCTTCCTTCAGCAAAAATAAAAACTACACCCAATAATAACCACACAGTGCCCAAGGTCAATTGTAACCACTTTGCTGCCTGTTGTGAAATTACATTTTTGGGGTTTGGGCATTTTAGTCAACTTCAAATTAAGAACACCTAAATGCATCAGCTTTCAGAACGTTTTCTAGAATAAGAAACATTAAACTTTGAGATTAGATTCTCAGAGATGTGCATTCACTATTAGATTATTTGCATACATTCTCAGTGCAATTTACCATTTATTTCTAAACAAACCTAATCAGAGTGCTTTGACTGACCACACCCCACTATTTCCTCTGCTCACTTCATTCTCCGGTAACCACAAACTAACCGAGACCCTGATTGTGGAGCTGATAGCGCCCCACAAGTTCACAGTTGGCAGTTAACACTTGCATCATGTGTTAATTTTGTAAGACATTGACTGCAGAAGCAGACATGGCATCTCTGAAAATATCACGTCCTTCTCCGGCGGGGGATGCAATGCTCCGTGGCTATGTTGAGATGGATTTGTCTGGTCTCCAAGCTTCACAGGAAGCCTGCTTGCAAAAGGTGCTGCCTCCTGCCTCCTTCCTCCTCAGAATGATGCTGCCTCCTGCCTCCTTAGAACGATGCTGCCTCCTGTCTCCTTCCTCCTCAGAACGATGCTGCCTCCTGCCTCCTTCCTCCTCAGAACAATGCTGCCTCCTGCCTCCTTAGAACGATGCTGCCTCCTGCCTCCTTAGAACGATGCTGCCTCCTGCCTCCTTAGAACGATGCTGCCTCCTGCCTCCTTAGAACAATGCTGCCTCCTGCCTCCTTAGAACAATGCTGCCTCCTGCCTCCTTCCTCCTCAGAGCGATGCTGCCAGGCACTAAAGTTCATCACGTCTGTCGTCTCCTGTGCAGAGAGGGTCGGGTGGAGGTTTTGGAAAGAAAGGATAAAAACGAGTGGTGAGAGGGATAAACATTTGGCCAAGAAAAAAGAAGAAGAAGTTGATTACACAAAAAGGTACATTGGATATTTGTACTTTTCTGGCTTATAAAGTGTGGAATAAATAGTGTTTCTTTAGTAACCTTTGTCATGCTGTGAGGGAGAAGGAGTCTGTTTTTGTGTTGCCGTGTCTTCCTGTTCCTGCACCCGTCCCAGGAGCTGCTTTATCTCGTTGTCGTATTCAACCCACTCGGGCACAATCCTGGCTGCGGCCGTTAGCTTGGGCTCCTTGGTCTTTGGGTTATTGCACTGCAGCAAAGAAAAGCAGACACAGACCGCCATTTGAGCCACCAGCGCCTCTTTCTCCCAGCAAGTCCTATTGCCATTCCCATCACTTTCTGCGGCAAGCATTTGAACCTAATTTGATTTATAATTCTGTTAAAAGGACATTAGCCACTGTCTTGTGTCTGAATTACCAAGTGGTGTCCTGTACCATGAAGAGACAATGCTTCCTATTCCAGTCTACTGGAGCGCGTCCAGTAATCTTATAAATTAGTTTAGGAGACTACAGGATTGCTCCACAGTGGTCTTCTAAATGCCAAGTGCCTCATGGGCATTAGTGGATGGGAATATGCTGCAGCAGCTGCACTTCACTATTATAATAACCAAGAAAGCTGCAACTACGGTGGAAAAAGTGGTTGATAAAAAAACCTTTTTAAAATGATCAACATTCTTCAACACAAAAGAAAAAAGACAAAAGGGATTTTATTATCGAAATAGAAGGAAAACAAATAATTTGATGATATACTATGTAGCAATTCCAGGTATTTCCCCACCACACTATTGCAGACTCACCAGGTCTATGGTCTTAGCCGAGACTTTGGAGGTGTCATCGCACCAGGTCTCACACCACATCCACTCCTGTGGAAGAGACTTGATGGCAACCTGGTGGATCATGTTGTTGGGAAGGTCCTAAAAATATCAGAAAACAAAATATTAAGTTTCATTACAACGAACGACAAAAGGACAGCAGGTGCCTGGAGAAGCATCATAATGTCGTCTCTGAGTCACATACCTGGTCCAGGTTGGACAGACTGTTGGGGTCTTGGCTCAGGGCTTGGTACTGGCCTCGTAATCTGTCTCCAGCCGCAATTTTTCTAAACTTCTTTAAATCTACTACATACAGAGCGCTGGTTAAAATATAGGGAGAGCGACAGAGAGC